>NW_026619595.1:0-7650 GCF_000801105.2 Raphanus sativus | reverse complement strand
ATTTGTATGAATTAAGATAGTAAGATTGGTGAGAATTGAAGTATCAAAGAGACAAGTATGAGAGATATCCAGAGAGAGAGAGAGAGTGGAGAGTTTGCGCAAGTAAAGAGAGAAAGGGAGGAATTATATTTCCTTAATCTTTAAGTGGTAACCTATTACAAGCTATTTAAAGACATACAAGAGGAGGAAGGTCGACAGGATTAAGAGAATAAACAAATGAAGGTAGTACAGAAAGAATTAAAGAAATGGGAGAGAGGTCGAGATCAGGGCAGGCTCGTTCAGCCGGGTGAAAGTGACAGCACCTAACGGTTGGCACTGCACTGATCTTCCTTGTTGAACCCGTGATCACTCTCTCAACGTTCTCTTTCCTCTTTGTCGACATCCTTCCTATTTAAATTCTCCTTTTAAATAACCAAGTCTTTCCTTGACTTGCAAGACACTCATGAGTTTATTCAAACTCCTCATTGGCGGCGCCAAACACTTCTCCTCTTCATTCTTCTCATAGTCTCTTGTTAACACAGATCACTCCTTTTATTTCTTCATGTCAACACTCCCCCCTCAAGCTTGACCATATGAAACAAGTCAAGCTTGGAAGCCATGAAGCAATCCCTCATTAAAACCTTAGCTAGACAAAACCCCAGGTGGGATAAAATCCAAGCCAAGGAAAAAGAGTAGATCACTTCATGGAGGAGAGATCAGTGACATGAGATATCTAGGAGTCCCATCCTTGGATGAATGGACTCACACACTTTAGTACTTGCTGCCTTTGTGAAGATATCAGCTAGCTGGTCTTCACTTCTTGTGTAGGCATGGAGGATCACTTGCTGCTCCACTGCTTGTCTCACCTTGTGACAGTCTACTTCTATGTGTTTGGTTCTCTCATGGAAAGACTGAGTTGGATGCAATGTGTGTATTGCAGCCTGGTTGTCACAATGCATAGTCATTGGTGTGTTGATCTCGATCCCAAGTCTTTTAGCAGTCCCTTGATCCATATAAGCTCACTTGTAAGCTCCTCATTGATCTATACTCTGCCTCAGCACTTTGAGCAAGATACCACCTTCTGCTTCTTGCTCTTCCATGTGACCAGATTCCCTCCAATGAAGGTGCAATAGCCTGTCTTAGTTGATCTTCTATCAACTCTATCTCCAGCCCAATCAGCATCACAGTACCCAACCACTTCAGTGTTCTTGTTACATGCCATCCACACTCCTTGACCAGGCGCCTCTCTCAAGTATCTTAAGATCCTTTCCACCATGTTCCAGTGATGAACCTTAGGAGATCCATGTGCTGGCTTACTTGGTTCACAGCAAAGCACACATCAGGCCGGGTAATGGTTAGATAGATAGCTTGCCCACCATTCTTCTATACTTCTTGACATCTTTGAATGGAGTAGCTTCATACTCCCCCTCTCTCGCAGTACCTGTAGCCTTCTTCCAATGGTGTTTTGGCCTGTTACTTCCAATGGGTTCCTGCCTCATTCAAGAATATCAAGTGTGTACTTCCTTTGAGATATGAACAGCCCCTCTTTAGAGCGGCAAAATTCAATCCCAAGGAGTACCTTAACTCTCCCAAATCCTTAATATCAAAAGTAGATTTGAGAAAAGATTTAGTTGAGATGATACCTTCCTTGTTGCTACACAGTGATGATTATGTCATCAACATATACCAGGATGACTATGATACCTTCCTTGCTGGTGAGTGTGAAGAGAGAATGGTCTGCTTGTGATTTCACAAAGCCTCTTCCATTCAATGTTGAGCTTAGCTTATGGTACCATGCTCTTGGAGATTGTTTCAATCCATAGATGGCCTTCCTGAGTCTAAGCACATTTCCAGGTTTGCACCATGTCTTCAAGGCCAGGAGGAGGTCTCATGTATACTTCATCATCTAATTCTCCTTGAAGAAATGCATTCTTCACATCATCCATTTGCCCACAAGTCCCACCAAGTTGACTGCAAGTGAGACAGGATTCTTATGGTGTGCAGTTTTGCCACTGGTGCAAATGTATCCAAGTAATCTTCACCATAGACTTGAGTGTAGCCTCTTGCCACCAGTCTGGTTTTCTTCCTTTCTGGCTTTTCCATTGGCTCCATACTTGATTGTGAAGAGAAGCCGGCTTGTCACTGCTTTCTTTCCTTTGGGAAGCTCACTTTCAAAGTATGTTCCCATTCTTTTCCATAGCTCCCATCTCATCTCCAACAGATGCTCCCCACTCCTCATCTTGCATGGCTTCCTCATATGTCTTTGGAATCCTCTTGATCCACTTTCAGTGATGAAGGCTTGATGCTCTGCTGGTGGAGCAGTGAGCTAGTGAGCATACTGCACTAATGGGATGTGCCACGGCTTCTGCATTGAAGTACACTCTTGTCTTGGTCCATTCTGAAGCTGGTTTCCTGATCCTTGTACTTCTTCTAGGTTGTATCTGTTCAGGTTCTGCTTTAGCTTCAGTGACTTCGGTTGGTGCCATCATCTCATCTTGATCATGAGATACTGAGGTTTCTTGAGTTTGCCTTGGTTGTTGCTCAGTACTATCACCCCCTTCAGGATCAAGATGAGTGATCTCAACATCTGTAGCTGCTTCTTCTGTAGCTTGTGTTGGAACCTCACTGACCGGTGCTGGTGATCTAGATAAACTGATACCAAGCCTCTCCATCACCACTCTAAGGTTACTTGCTCTGTCTGAGGCAGATTGAGATAGATTCTCAAGCTCTTCCCAACTCCTCTCAGCATAGTAGCCTTTTGATTCCAGGAACTTAACATCCTTTGATACTAGGACCCTTCTTGTGTCTGGAACATAACACTTATATCCCTTCTGATGTGTAGAGTAGCCAATAAACATTGCCTTAGTGCTCTTAGGTTCTAGCTTGTTCCTTAGTTCTCCTGGTACAAATACAAAACAAACACACCCAAAAACCCTCAAATGATCTATGGAAGGTTTAGTTTTGTTCAGTACCTCATATGGTTTGGAATCAAGGAGAACTCTAGTGGGGGTGCGGTTGATAAGGTAAGTGGCAGTGACAACTGCATCCCCCCAAAACCTCTTAGGGACATTTGCATGAAACATAATGCTCCTGGCCACCTCCATTAGATGCCTGTTCTTTCTTTCAGCCACACCATTTTGTTGTGGAGTGTAGGGACAGCTAGTTTGGTGTATGATTCCATGCCCAGCTAAGTGTTGTTTGAAAGCTGTGCTAGTGTATTCACCACCATTATCTGATCTAAGAATTTTAATCTTGACATTGAAATGGTTAGTGATGTAATTTTGAAAAATTTTAAAAGCTTCTAGCACCCTATCTTTAGATTGCAACAGAGTTATCCAAGTGTACTTAGACTTTTCATCTATGAATGTCACAAAATACTTATGGTGTTCTCTAGATGCACATGGGGCAGTCCACACATCCGAATGAATCAAGTCAAAACAATTATCATAGATAGTCTTGGATTTAGGAAACACATTTCTACAATGTTTTCCTAGAATACAAGCTTCACAATCATTTTGAAAATTAACACTAGGCAACAGGATGTTTAAGGCATGAGAATGAGGATGTCCTAATCTAGCATGCCACATTACATCTTTAGGGAAATCAGAAACAGAAACAAATGCAACAGATAAATCAGATGCTGGTCTTGTGTCCTCAAGCAGGTATAAATCTCCTTTTGTGACACCTTTTCCAAGCAACTTACTTGAATCAATATCCTGAAAATACACACTGTTAGGAGTGAAAGTAACATGACAATTTAAATCATGTGTGACTCTCTTAACAGATAACAGGTTTGAAGCAAAGGTTGGCATATAAAAGGCTTTTGATTCTTTATCAAACAGCTTAAGATCACCAACACCTTTGATTGGAATTTGATCACCATTAGCTATCATCACATTTCCTAAGGCTGGAACTATGTTTTTAATCAGGTTTAAATCACTAATCATATGATGTGAAGCACCAGAGTCAATTATCAATGGTTTAGCCGATTTTAACAAGTTTAAAACATCACCAGCAGTGTGAGAAGCATTGAGAGAGATTCCAAGAGTTCTAGAGATACCAGATTCTTTTAGGGCCTTGATGAGAGCATCCAAGTCAGACTTCTTGAGGAGTTCATCCAGGTTAGGCCTTGGTGTGTTGTACACTGATGTTGATGCCATGGCGCTTCCACCACCTTGGTTTGGAGTTGCTGGTTCAGCACCATCAGCTGAGAAGTTAGCTCTTGCATCCTGGTACTGTGATCTTGGTTCCTTGAACTTGTTTGGCTTTAGGTGAGGGTGCAGGATCCAGCACTTGTCTTTGAGATGACCCTTCTTCTTGCAGTGGTCACAGATCAAGGACTTTCTATCCTCATGTTTGTAAGCAGCTTTGTTGGCTACAATCTCCTCAGCTTGATGCGCCATGTTCAAGTCTCCTTTGCTTCCAAATAGGCTTACTGACCCTTCTTCCTTCTGGATTTGTGCACAAACATCATCTAGGTCAGGGAGTTTATCAGCTCTTAAGATGTGTTTGATCAGTGCTCCATAGGATGTGTTGAGGGTGAGAAGCATTCCAAAGACTTTGTCTTCTTCACGCCTGGCTAGGAGGATGTCAGGATCCACAGTGTGAGGTCTCAGCAGCTCCAGCTCGGCCCAAAGAGATCTAAACTTGCCAAAGTGTGATTGAAACTCCATGTCCCCTTGGTTGAGACCATTGAGAGCTTTCTTCACTTCAAAGACCCTTGTCAGGTTGGAAACATTCCCATACACTTTGTACAGAGTGTCCCATAGCTGCTTGGTGGTCTCACAGTAGGAGTAGGACTCCATGATTGCAGGTTCAAGAGAGCTAAGGAGAGCTGAGAGCACCATGAGGTCTTCTTGGCCCCATTTGTCTTCATCAGCTTCTTCTTTCTCTTTTCCCTTCTCTTCTTGGACAGTAGGCTTTGTGGGTGCTTCAGTTGTTGCATACTTCCACAAGCCTTTGCCTCCAAGAGCTCTCTTCACCATCCTGGCCCAGAAGAGGTAATTAACCCCTTTCAAGGTCACAGGAATGTTGAGATGTTTGTGGTTGCTGTTGTGTTCATCCATCTTTCTTCAAATCGCCAAGAACAGGAGAGAGAAGGTTTATGAGATGGATTTGAAATAAGAACAGAGTAGATTTGCGGAAGAGAAATAGGTTTCAAGAGCTTTGATGCTCTGATACCATGATAATTTGTATGAAATAAGATAGTAAGATTGGTGAGAATTGAAGTATCAAAGAGACAAGTATGAGAGATATCCGAGAGAGAGAGAGAGTGAGAGAGTTTGCGCAAGTAAAAGAGAGAAAGGGAGGAATTATATTTCCTTAATCTTAAGTGGTAACCTATTACAAGCTATTTAAAGACATACAAGAGGAGGAAGGTCGACAGGATTAAGAGAATAAACAAATGAAGGTAGTACAGAAAGAATAAAGAAATGGGAGAGAGGTCGAGATCAGGGCAGGCTCGTTCAGCCGGGTGAAAGTGACAGCACCTAACGGTTGGCACTGCACTGATCTTCCTTGTTGAACCCGTGATCACTCTCTCAACGTTCTCTTCCTCTTTGTCGACATCCTTCCTATTTAAATTCTCCTTTTAAATAACCCAAGTCTTTCCTTGACTTGCAAGACACTCATGAGTTTATTCAAACTCCTCATTGGCGCGCCAAACACTTCTCCTCTTCATTCTTCTCATAGTCTCTTGTTAACACCAGATCACTCCTTTTATTTCTTCATGTCAACATGAACTTCCTTAGGTGACAAAGGTACCAGCACTGTCTTCTTTCCATTAAACTCAAAAGAGTGCTTATTGGTGAAACCATCATGAACCACTCGCCTATCAAACTGCCATGGTCTACCAAGAAGAATATGGCTAGCTTCCATTGGTAATACATCACACAAGATCTCATCTTCATATCTACCAATGGCTATAGGTATCAGCACTTGATTGGAGACTCTCATCTCACCTTCCTCATTGAGCCACTGCAACCGGTAAGGTCTAGGATGCTTCTGAACTTTCAGACCCAATTTCTTCACCATAGTCTCACTAGCTACATTGACACAGCTTCCACCATCAATAATAAGGCTGCACACCTTTCCCTGAACCAAACACCTAGTGTAGAAGAGATTCTCACGCTGCTCAGTTTCTTCAGTCTTAGTTTGTAAGTTCAAGAGTCTTCTTGTCACCAACAACCTTCCTTTAACCGGTTCTACTTCACTCTCTTCACCAGACATTTCCAGATCAGAACCGGAGTGCTCTTCTTCTGATTCATACTCTCCATTCTCAAGTAGAATCATAACCTTCTTGTTGGTGCACTCATTGGCATAATGTCCTCTTCCTTGACACTTGAAACACTTAACATCTATAGTTCTAGAGCTTGTAGCTTCAGCTTTGCCTTTGTCTTTGCTGGATGTGCTGCTTGGCTTAGTATCTTCTTTCTGCTGAGGCTTGCTATCCTTCAGATAGGATGGTTTCTCTTCTTTAGTGTACTGATACTTGCTGGAACCATAGTTGCCTCGCGAGTGATGCTTTCTCTTAATCTGTTGCTCCACCAGAATAGCTTTGTGCAACATCTCTTCTATCTCTATATAGTGTTGCATCTCCACACTATCTTGTATCTCGCGGTTAAGCCCTCCAAGAAACCTTGCCATAGTAGCTTCTCTGTCCTCAGATATACCAGCCCTCAACATCAGCAACTCCATCTCCTGGTAGTACTCTTCCACAGTCTTGGATCCTTGTGTAAGTCTCCTCAATGATGAAGATCCCGGTGGTAGTGGTTAGGCACAAACCTCTTGCGCATAAGAGACTTCATCTCTTGCCAAGTATCAACCGGATACTCTTGATTCATCCTCCTAGTAGTCACCAGTTGATCCCACCAGCTCAAAGCATAATCATAGAACTCAGTTGCAGCAAATTGAATCCTCTGAGCATTGGTGTAGTGTCGGCAGTTGAATACAATCTCAATCTTCTTCTCCCACTCAAGATAAGCATCAGGATCAACTTTGCCATGGAAGGGAGGGATCTTAAGCTTCAAACCAGCAAGTTCATCACGGTAATGTCTTCTATCATCATGATCACGACGAGTTCTTCTTCTACTACCTCGTGATGCTGAGAAGAACCACTTCTCTCACTTCTGTGGCGCTCATAGTAGTTATCAGTCTCCTGTGAACCAGCATGCTTGTGGAGTGTGAGTTCGACGGTTCCTTCTGGACTCATTACTGTGACCTTGACCAGTAGCTTGTCTGATTTCATTTCTGATCTCTTTCATGTTTTCATTCATCATCTCAGTCATGCTTTCCAACATGGTTTGCTTCAACTGAGCGGCCATTGCTTCCATCAACAGTTTGTTCTTTCTCATCAGGTCTGCTTCCTCATCAGTCTCGTTGCCCATTGTCACCAGACTTGAGAAGTTAGGCACTAGACTTGAGAAAATTTAGGGCACCAGACTTGAGAAAATTAGGCACCAGACTTGAGAAAATTAGGCACCAGACTTGAGAAAATTAGGCACCAGACTTGACTGTAGCTACAGTACTCGCCCAGCAGGAAGAAGCTGCTTGTATCCTGATCTTTGTTCAATACTCTTCAAACACAAAGTGTTTACCTGAAATAATAACAACTCAGCCAGTAAAAAGAGAGTTCGAAATCAACATCAAATAAGGAAACAAAACAAGAAATGA
>NW_026619594.1:0-7654 GCF_000801105.2 Raphanus sativus | reverse complement strand
GCATCCATCTATGACATTCAACGGTTTTTTAAAGAGGTAATCTGGTTTAATATTTTGTTTCTCTGTATAACAAATTAGATATTCAGTAGTTCAATGTTTTGGCCGACTACATCTACAAGAGGAGCCAGTGATCTGATACGGAGAAAACGAATGACGTATTTATAAAGTTTGCGTTTTGCTTTGATCATTGATATATGGGAAATATCTTGTGGTAAACTGTTACCAAATAATATTGGAGCTCCATGAAAAAATCATTAACTAATCTCCAAGAAAGATGCACCTACTCTAGCACTCGAGAAGGTACGTTTGCAATTGAATTGAATCCGAACGTTTATGTATTAATCCATCTTCATGAATCTTTATAGCAAAAGATACAAACATGTTATGCTTAATGTCACATTAGTTATTTTGCTCGAGTCGGTAAGGGACCAAAGATTATCAAAGTTGCTCTAAAAGACTATTCACAAGTATGAATTGACTTGAGTGACTCACAAAATTTATTAATATATCGTTTTTATTAATTTATAGAATGTTAATTTATAGAGTTTCTATAGTATTTTGATAATAGTTAGTAAAATTATATCTAAAACAACATATAAATTCTATGAAGCATATTTTATATACACCAAATAATATAATAAAATTGATTTTCTATAATTTAATTAATATATATACAGTAAATCTTAAAAGGTTTTCTAAATTAATAATTCTATAAATTAGTAAAACAGTATATTTCAAACATTATTAATTTATAAGAGTATTTTCCGTATCATACAATTATGACTTCGGCAGGCATCTTGTGAAAAGTCTTTTAGAGATTGCTCTTCGTAAATATATAGTCCCAGTTAAAGTTATAAATTAATAATTTATAAATATTAGGTTCATATAAGTGCTAACAAAACATTGAATTATTTCTTTATATTCACAATGAGAATTCTATTTTTCCTTAACACTTTAATATATTTTTGATAAATTTTAGTAAAATCATATCTAGAACTACATTTAAATTATATGAAACATATTTTATATTCATCAAATAATATAAAAAATGACATACTATTTGTATAATGTATCATTTAAATAATATATACGACAAAATCAACTATTTTTAATTTTATAACAAAGAGGCTGGATGAAGTTAAGAGAGGTGAGAATATTATTTTGGTTTTGTAATTAAATCTTGGTGAATCGAGTTATACGAATATCATGTTGTGTTTATACAAGTAATGAGTTCTTCAAGGAGCAGGAGTATTACGATGTTGTCAGATATCACACTGAAGTGATCGAAAGGAATCCAAAAGATCTGAGAGTAAGTCCAGTCCTAATAATTTTATGTGATTCACTACTGTGTACAAAGGCTTCCATATTTGATTGTTTGAATTAACAAGATATTATCATCATTGTCTTCTGGTATTTTGATGAGTATCCCTTAGTAGAATATTTTTGTTCAATATTTATCTCAAATTGCTTTTTTATTTAATTTAGTTTTCTGTAATAATACATTTGCTTGACTGTTTGCCAATAAAAAGATTGGGTCACATTATTAGTTTATCAACAAAAATGACTATAAAATAAAATTCATTAAGAAACTTATTTTTGGTTATGGATTTTGAAGCATGAATATTAATATATTTCATTACACATTTTTATTTTTACAAAGAGTGTCTCTCGAGCCAAAGCTTCTTGGATGCGTTATCTTTTTAACAACTCACGTTGACATATTTTAATTTCCATTTAAGTTGAAAAATTAACCAACTCTCACTACCACAGCTAAGCCCTAACTTAATATATCTATTCGTCGACCAAACTAACACAACCAAATATGCACAACAAGAAAATTCAGAATTCTCTTCCCATGTAGATTAAAGGTAGGCCGCAAGATCACCGCCAACTTTTCAGTTATATTGTCTTCTAAATTGGGCTTATAATTTATTCATACCATTCCGTTTTTTCTTCTTCCAAAATAATATATTGCACTGCATTTTTGTCCGGTAAAGCCCCAACAAACACTTACAACCTACTATCTTCATTTATCAACATTTCCAACAAAATAAAATTTAGTTTCTAGCATTAAGACTATACCTATTATTTGTAAATATAACCATAACAAATACAAAACATCGTCAGAAAAAAAAATTAGCATGTTCATCAATACCATGGCTAAACAAAAACTTCACAAACACTGCAACACATACATACATTAAGATAGACCAACAACTACGTCTACGACCCCCGCGCTTGCGCGGGGGCTCCACCCCTAGTATTAATAGTGCAACAGTTCTAAAAATAAAGAAAAAAATCCCAAAATTAACAGATTTTCAAACACATTAACGACTTTCCTCCGGATTTGAATTCAAAGAGAAAAGAGTAAGGGTACTAGAGTAAAATCAAGACACGGCTCGAAAGCAACTACAAACCGCCACTCGCCCCTTTCCTCACGCGCCCCCTCTGATTTCGATTTCCTCTCACTCTGCGAGAGAGAGAGAGAGAATCCATCCAATTTAGGGCTAGGGATCCGACTGAAGGAAAGAGGAGGAGGAAGAAGAAGACGCAGTGGCCAAAAACATGGGCGTGAATTCGGTTCCGACGGACGCAACACTCGATCTCGACGAGCAGATCTCTCAGCTCATGCAGTGCAAGCCTCTCTCCGAGCAACAGGTTCCTCCAATTCTCTTCCTATTACAGATTTCCTTTCTTTTTTTAAAAAAAATTCTCCTGGTTTGAATTGAATTCGTATTAGATGCTATCGTTGATTGGATGAATTCTCTTTGTTAAGAATTAAAGGAGGTGAAAGATGAACTTATCATGTGCAGTGCTGGTTTTGTTTTTCAATAGGTTAAATCATTATGCGAGAAAGCCAAGGAGATTCTGATGGACGAAAGCAACGTCCAGGTTAGTTAATTTTATTTGAAGCACACATTCATTTTGTTTGGTTTAAGTAGAGTTAATTTTATGTTACATTTCCTCCTTGCTTGCACGCAGCCTGTCAAAAGTCCAGTGACAATCTGTGGTGATATTCATGGACAATTCCATGATCTTGCTGAGCTTTTCCGCATTGGAGGAATGGTAAGTTCTTTATTTCTTACTCAGATGCATATTAGCCGTTAAAAATATGCAATTTTTGCAATAAGTAGTTCTAATTTGTTGTCTGCTGAATGTTCGTTCATTTAACGCTCTTTTGCAGTGCCCTGATACCAACTATCTATTTATGGGAGACTATGTCGACCGTGGTTATTATTCTGTTGAAACTGTTACGGTACCAAGTTTATACCATCTCCAGTTCTTTTTGTTTTCTTTGTTAAAATAATATTTATCTGATACTCTTTTCTTTCCTTAATATTCCATTTCTAGCTGTTAGTAGGCTTGAAAGTACGGTATCCTCAGCGAATCACTATTCTTAGAGGAAACCATGAAAGTCGTCAGGTAAATCTCTACTTGTACGTTTACTTTCTGAGGTATACATCGCTGACATAGTTTTTCTGGTGTCGTGTCTATGGACTACGCTATATTCATGTACAAGTCAGTTAAAACTTTTTATCTGACTCATGGTTGAATACACTTTTTGCTCTGCAGATTACTCAAGTTTATGGATTTTATGATGAATGCCTTAGAAAGTGAGTCTCCAACATCCTTATGTTGCACAAACTGCTAACTCACTCTGTTCATGTCGTGATGCTTCTATTTCACCAATACTCTGCACCTCCTTTTTGTTTCTAATATTGCTTTACTCATTTTTGACTGTTTTCAGTGATATTTTTCATACCTGAGTTGTTTGTTAGTACTAATCAAAGACGTGCAATTCTTCTTCTACGCCTGTAAGATAGTTTTTTGTGACACCTTTCGTTTGCAATTTGCTTATCAAAGCTTCCTTGTACCTGCAGGTATGGCAATGCTAATGTATGGAAGATATTTACAGACCTCTTTGACTATTTCCCACTGACAGCCTTGGTTAGTTTTTAGTACATCACATTCCACATTTATATACTCATATTATATAATAAGAAACAACGACTGGGTCTACAATAAAAAGATTGTCCTTTTTGAGCATGCTTGTGCTGTGTGTTAGCGTATTCGGTTGGCAATCGTTACTCCAATTTGAAATGGAATCATGTTCTGAAGGCTATGAATGACTAGACTATATAACTTGCACTTAGTACTTAGACTTTCTAGAGCCTAGAATATGCGATCTCTTAAAGAAAACTTGTCTGATGGAAATTGATAGTTTTTTCTAAGAGGTTTTAGTTCCGATAAGTAAGGAGGCTATCCATCTCATGTCAAACGTCCTGCTTTGCAGGTGGAGTCGGAAATATTCTGCCTTCACGGTGGATTGTCACCATCAATAGAGACCCTTGACAACATCAGGAACTTCGATCGAGTTCAAGAAGTACCACATGAAGGGCCGATGTGTGACTTGTTATGGTCTGATCCTGATGACAGGTGTGGCTGGGGAATCTCCCCTCGTGGTGCTGGATATACATTTGGTCAGGTATTTGAATTACGCAGCCTCTGTTTCAGAAGCTGTCCTGAATCTTCTTTTCTCTTTGTTCCACATAAGTGTGCGATTGACTTCGTTTTTGTTTCCATAGGACATTTCCGAACAATTCAACCACAGCAACAGCTTAAAACTGATTGCTCGAGCGCATCAGCTGGTTATGGATGGATTCAACTGGGCACACGTAATCCAGCTAAACTTTTTCTTCCCTGCATTGGCTAGCTAAACCCGAGAATCTTTGCTAACTATGTTGAAGATATGTTCCAATTGACAGGAGCAAAAGGTGGTTACTATTTTCAGTGCACCAAACTATTGCTATCGCTGTGGAAACATGGCCTCCATTCTCGAGGTCGATGACTGCAGGAACCACACCTTCATTCAGGTATGTCCAGAAATCTTCATTTAGATCTCTCTGAAAGAAAGGAAAAAGAAAAAGACTTAGGGAGTCTAAATTGTGAAACAGTTTGAACCAGCCCCAAGGAGAGGAGAACCAGATGTGACCCGAAGGACACCTGACTACTTCCTATAAACACAAGTCACCACCTCCTTTCAGATGCAAAGCCCTGTTGTTTGTTTTTGAAGATCACTGCTTAATTTGATTTGGTACAAGGCAATTTTTGTTTCAGGTTGCTTCCTCTTGAAAATCGATTGAGCCCCCTCCCTTGGAGCAGTGTAATATATAGGCAACAAAGGTCAATGAACTTTAAAACTCGGTATGAATATTTGTGTTTGGTTGAAATTGTTCAGATCCCTACTGCATCATAATATGTTTCATGAGATATATATATATGATTTGATTTATTCATAATTTTTCGCTTGAATTTGTGCTATTACACTTTTGATATGTACGTGACGCATATGAAGTTCTTTAAAGCCACAAGAGTCGAGACTGTACAAAGTGATGTTCAGTGGCATGTAAAAAATTGTATAGTGCCAGACAATGAAACTGTTACCACAAGTTAGTTAATGTAAAAGAGAATACAGCGCAAGGAACAAGATGAGCAACAGACCAGGCAAGGCCTGCGTATTGCAAGAACCTTATACCAGGTGGTGTCAATATCAAAAATAACAAAAGATCCCTACTAATGGACTATAAGCCCATGTCAATAAAGCCCATTATGACAGTAAGAGGAAAAAACTAAAAAAGAGACGACGAATACTTTCTTTTTTCTTCCTCAATGGATCCTACTCAGATCTGACAATAATCAATCATATTTCTTCTGGTCGGAAATCAAAAGATCTCCCGATTCAATTCGGTGGTAGAAATCGAAATTGAAAGCGAGAATCAATGGACGATTTCTCAGACCTGTTGACCAAAAGGCCCCAAGGAAAATCAGCTCCGATGGCACCTCAGACAAAGGCCAAGTCATCCGATTCGCCGTCGTGGGTGTTTGACGATCTGAGTCGCGATGGTTGTGGTGATGATCTCCTCTTCAAGTCTAAGCAATCAGCTATGCCAGTGTATGACAAGCCGGTATACGACGATGAGGATGTGTTTGACGCTATCCCTGAGCTTACGACTTCTCAATCAGCTAGGTTTGAGAACAATTTCTCTTCCATCTCGTCACCTTCAAGGCACAAGAAAGATCCCTTGGATGATCTGATTGGCAGAGGAGGTTCCACCGGCTCCTCTGCTTCTGCTTTTGATGATCTGATTCCTGGTTTTGGTCGCTCTAGCTCCCCTCAAACTAAACGGTATACCATTTTCATTTCTCTCATCCAATTCCACAGATAGCTTAGAAGAGCTAATAAAATGTAATATGAACTTGAGTTGCATACATAGGTTCTCTTATCCTGAAACTCGAGCTAATAAAACTGATTTAGTATTGCTCTTATAGAGAGAGAGAGAGAGAGAGAGCTATTTGATGCATACAAGGTCCTTTCCTCCTTATACTCTTAGAAAATTCTCCCAAAGTTTCAACATTTTCCTTAAATGAACTGTAACAGTAGAGCTACTTTGCATCTTATGAAACTGTAAAAGTTAGTATCTTTTTTTGTGTTTTCAATTCATATGCAAAAGTTTCTTTTTTCTGCACAGGCCTACTTCAGAGACTAGTCAATCTCAGACCCCTCCTCCATATCGGACATCTTCCAATCCTATGGAAGACCCATTTGCAGTCTTAGAGGAGAACTCTGCTTCCACAAAACCTACACAAGGGTTCACTGATCCATTGGATGAAATTGGTAAATTCAACACCACAAAAACTGATGATCATTCCCACGGTGGAGGAGTATTTGTTGATATTGACCCTCTGGATTCTCTTATCAATGGTAGAGACAAAACTCACTTGAGGTCAGAACAACACGCCAGTGGCTTTCAGTCACCTGTAAAAAGTTCTGGCAGTTACCATGATAAGAAAGTTTCTTTTGATGAAGTTTTGGAGCCGCATAATGCAAGTTTTGACTCATCTGATGATGTCTGGCTTACTGTTTCTGAGATCCCTTTATTTACGCAACCTACCACTGCTCCTCCACCTTCCAGACCTCCCCCACCAAGACCTACACGTCCTATGAAAAACAAGGTTAATGAGCACGTTCGTAGCCCAGCTAGAGCTTCTGCACCTACAACTCCAATGGATGAACTCGACGATTTTGCTTCTGGCAGATTTCAGACTGCTCCCAATGAGCAGCCTCTCTATGGTAGTGGTGGTGGTGATGATTCAGATGTTTTCTCTTCTGCTTCTGCATCTGCATCTGCTGCTGCCATGAAGGATGCTATGGACAAAGCTGAAGCCAAGTTTAGGCATGCTAAGGAAAGGAGAGAGAAAGACAATCTCAAGGCAAGTAGAAACAGAGAAGGCGTTGATCCAGTGGACAACTATGATTCTCGGGAAAGAGAAAATCAAGCTCGATTGGATCGTGAAAGGGAGGCAGAGATGGAAAGGGAGAGAGAAAGAGAAAGGGAGAGAGAGCAGAAAAGAATTGAGAGAGAAAGGGAACGACTGCTGGCTAGACAGGCGGTTGAGAGGGCCACTAGGGAAGCACGCGAAAGAGCTGCCACTGAGGCACGTGCCAAAGCTCAAAGAGCTGCTGTCGAAAAGGCTTCTTCTGATGCCCGAGAACGTGCAGAAAGAGCTGCAGTTCAGAGAGCGCATGCTGAAGCACGTGAAAGGGCAGCTGCAGGGGCAAGGGAAAGGGCTGAGAGAGCTGCAGCTGAAGCGC
>NW_026619593.1:0-7658 GCF_000801105.2 Raphanus sativus | reverse complement strand
ACCAGGAAGTTGAATAAATCTCATAGGAGTTGTGAGTAAGAAGATATCCCACTTTCTATCCAGATGATTCCAGATTGTTGAAAGGGAGATCAAGATGTGAAGAGATGAGGCATGGAGTGTTAATAAAGTATTGGGACTGAGGCAGTAACTTTAGAGTTTTACTGTGGTAACTTTAGAATTTACCACAGTAACTCTAGAAGTTACCATGACTGTGAGGGGTAAAACTCACACCTAGATTTTAGATCAGGTTTTATGTTTAAGAAAGGTTAGGGAAGGATAACGTGGGCTGAATCCCGTAAGAACTTATAGAATGAATTAGATTTGTATTGATAATGTGATAGAAGAATGGTTACAAGAAGATGTATCTCTCGATCAATATAAAGATTACAAGAGTATTGTGATAAGAATGTTCTGGTGAATGTTGAGTAAAAATATGAGTTGGATCGGATCCTCTTCTTAGTCTTCGACTCTCTCCTTTTATAGCCTTGGACTTCTCTAAGTTGTCTCCAACTGACCTCCGGGATTTTCTCCACTTGAGATGGAATCCGCAACAGCTTCCCCTTGACCGGGTCCTGCGCTTCTTCTTGTTGTGACGTGAGCTTCCTCTTCGTCGTGACCTCCTTAGTTAGAGTCCTTAGCTTTCAGCCTCCGGCCCTTTTTAGGCATTGAGCCTGCGATGGGCCTGTCCCGGCCCATTACCATCTTTTATTATTTGGAGATCAGCTACCGGGCCATATTCGGGCCCAACAGTTGCCCCCAGCTCTCGAGATTAGGTATCGTTATTCTCGGGAGCTAAACTTAGCCGCCCAAGCTAGATTCTCTTGTTGAGATCATGATTACTAGCTATCTCAACCATATTTACTTTTATCTGATCGAACGGCTGTAAATTTCTTTTGATTAAAGCGAGTTTGAAATTTGATTTCCGGTTTTCGAGATGTGACAAGATATAAAGCAGCTAACATTAACTGCCGCTGTCCATATTCTCCACGCCTCCACTCGGTTTCCAAGGTAACTTCTCCTCCACCCCTTTATTTTATTACGCTTTTTTACTTTACTTTCATCCTTCGATTCACCATTGATCCTCTGCGAATTTCTTAAAATCCTTAGTTTCTAAGAGATCTAGTTAGCTTATTCCACCTTTTCCCCTCTCAATCCTTTCGATTCCCCTCACCCCTCTTTTTAATGGACCCTCCGAAAGAAGGTTCCGGCGAGACCGGAATCTCTGCCCCCGGGAAGCGTTTAATGAAGGTTAAGCAAGAGATTGGTGAGAAAATGAAAAGAGACAAGAAGGAAGTCAAGGACTCAATCGCGGGAAGGGTCTCCAAGCGGGTGAAGAAGAAGGAAGTTTCTGGCGGGAGCACCTCTCCGGGCCCTCACTCGCCTTCCTCACTAAAGATTCAGGAGGTCGTTAACCTCATGGTTCAAGCTCATGGCCAAAAGGAGTTGGCCAGGGTTTGTTCCTCCGACGAAACTCCCGAAACAGCCCCGGAAGGTTGGTTTTGCATTCACGAGAAGTATAACTCTAAATGCCACCTCCGGTTTCCGCTTCCGGATCTCCTGTTAGACCTTCTTGATCATTATCAACTAGCCCTCTCTCAACTCTGTCCCTCGGTGATCCGAGTGATAAATGGTTTCATTACAGAAGCTAAGGAGGAAGGAGTCGCCGTTGGACTGACCGAACTGATGAGCCTCTACACGATCAAGGAGAGCTCTAGTAAGGACGGTGGCAGTGGTACCTACTACCTTCCTTGCCGTCCTAGGCTTGGACTTTTTAAATCCTCCGGTAGTGATGATGACTGGAGGAAAAAATACTTTTATGTCAAGATTGATCCCTCCACAGTCCCTTTGGGTCGTGCTCTCTCGGTTATTTGGTCCGATATATCTGGTTAGGATTTTTTAGGAATGTGTCTTGCTTATTTATAATCATCATTACTTGCTGAATCCTTGATTTCATATGCAGATATCGAGGATCCTCCTAAGCTTTCTGATAAGCTGTCTAGAGCTCTCTTTCGAAAGTTGCATCAGAGTCCCAATACTTGGGCGTCTTTCACCGTCTCTCGTATTGGATCAGCTAGGTTCCCGGATCGATACAACGCTAAGTTCCTTGACCCGATTCCTGCTGAAGATTTAGAAGGTGATTTTCGGATTCTGCTTATTTGTTTTTGATTTCTAGGTTTGCCTTCAGAGATAACTTAAAAAGCTTTCCATTGTTTTAGTTTCTGAAGGTCCTTTCGTGGTAGATCTTTCGACTGGAGCTAGTACTTCCGAAACCGAAAAGACTCAAGCTCCCAAGATG
The DNA here is from genome assembly GCF_000801105.2 of Raphanus sativus. Lineage (NCBI taxonomy): Eukaryota > Viridiplantae > Streptophyta > Magnoliopsida > Brassicales > Brassicaceae > Raphanus > Raphanus sativus. The sequence continues at coordinate 5,362 of NW_026619593.1, read as the reverse complement.
AGGCCTTCTTTCCGTTCCCGGAATAAACCTGCTGCAGCTGCCAGTGCTTCGCGATGCAGCGATAAGACCCAAAGAGGAGCCTTCCTTAGCTCGCTGAAAGAGGTCCTTGATGATGGGTCCTCTGTTCCTGCTAAGGATGTTAGTCCAGTTGAGCCTAGAGCTCAAGATATTGTTCCTGGTGTTGAGGTTCCAACAGCTGAAGCTAACCCTCAAGCTGCTAGAGGCCCTCTTGAGGTCGAACCTCCGAGAAACAAGAGGTCTCGGACCGATTTGGGAGATACCGTGGGTTGGAACTTCTCCCATTCTAAGCCGGGATCGATATTGGATGACCCTTGGGGTTTGGCAACCATCATGAGGCATATGAAGATGGTGGGGTGCTCCATGCCTTCAATCAATGGTATGACCAACAAAGAAGAGTACGTTGAGATAGCTCACCATGTGGGTCAAGTACGTAGTCTTGTTTTTTCCTGGTTCGCTATCAATCAAAAAAATTTTTTTTATCATATGCATTTTTTTGTTATAGCTAGCTGGAGCCATCAACAGGGCTCAGCTGAGGTTCGAAGAGACCATACATGGTGCTCCTAGCGCTGGAGACTTAGCTCAGGCCACTGAGTTGTTCAAGACTACCAAGATGGAGCTTGACCTGGCTCGTGCTCGAGTTTCTGAGCTTGAAGCTGAGGTCGGGAGGCTCGGTTCGAAGGCTGATACTCAGCAAGGGAAGATCGAAAGTCAGGCTATCGATATTCGGGTGAAGAATAGGAAGATCAATGAGTTAGATGCTGCTCGCAGGATAGCTGAGCATCAGGTTCAAGAGTTGATCGTCTCATCTCAGGTTAGCCAACAGAACAAAGAGGCTGAAGTTAAGCTAGCTGTCAGGAAAGGTAAGAAGGAGGTGGCTGAAGCCTACAACAAGATCCTGATCTCCGTGAAGGAGAAGTTTGTCAAGAAGAAGGAAGAGACCGATGCTCTGATCTATGCTCAGGAGCTTCAGGCAAACACCGAGCTTCTGAAGGACCTATTGTCTAAGGAAATTGAGAATGCTGAAGAGGAGTATCACCGTTTGATGGTTTTGATCCCGGATGCTGGTGCTGCATGTGAGAAAGCTCAAGTTTCTGATTTCTCAGTTAGCAAGCTCCCCATTCCTCAATTCTCCGAGAGCTCAGGTATTTTCGAGATCAATATGTTTAATCCGACGTTTCCTGGGGAATATGGTTCTAACTTGGGTTCGGTATCTCCTGATTTAGTTCCAGTTGAGACAACCCCGGGAGGTGTCGAGCAGGATGTTGAAGTAGAGGTTCCTGTCAAGGGGAATGACCCTATCGAGGAGGATAAGGATGATGAAGCTGATCCTGGATCCAAAGAAGGTTAAGAGCCGGTGCTCTTCATGTTCTAAAACTTTTGCCCAATGGGCTTCTTTATCCTTCGTTTTCAAGACTTATGGCCTGAGGAGGTCTTTAAACCTTTATCTGTTTGTACTTTGAATCCTTGTTAGCCTGGGGAGGCTTTTAAACCCTTGTTTTAATTTCAAACTTGGTTTTCGTTTCATTTTGAGTTTTTGGCTTTTAGTCGTGAAATATGACAACTTGATCATAATCGAATCTTATGATAAGTCTGGAAGACTTTGGTCGTTTTTAGTTCCTTAAGAGGAATTCTTAGAGTATCGGGACTAGCTTAGGATTTTTAGGAACCTAAGTTTAATCTGGACACCTTAGGCGGGGGTTCTTGGGAACCTGAACCTGTTTGTGGGATTTTAAGACCCGTTGAGACTTGCTTAGGATTTTAAGACCTTTGTGATTTGATGAGGATTTTAAGACCTCGGAGATTTGATAAGGATTTTAAGACCTTGGAGATTTGGTAAGGATTTTAAGACCTTAGAGATTTGGTAAGTGATATTCGTGTTCACGCACACCAATTAACCTAATGTGCACACTACCACAATCGAATGGTATGTCGATGTAGCACTTTTAGGATCGAATCCACAGAGACCAACTCTTACACTTTATTTCTATGGGATCAAAATTAAGCTAAGAAAAGATGGGGTTTTTGATTTGGTTGTAACGTGCAAAGCAGCAAATAAAATAATGTAAATGTGAATTCAGATTAAAGAGAAGCCAGCCTAGGGTTACTTCATCGGGTGTCAATACTTGTGAGCCAAACAATTATTCAAGTGCTAATAAGAACAGTCTAGAACTCGGATCACTCAAGTAGAACAGCCCACTATCGTGGTACTGCTCCCTATGCTGATCGATCTCACCGTCTAACTGTCGTTGAGGTGAGAAGCGATCGCAAGCAATAGAGATCAAGTCCGATAGGTTCACAAAACACCCTAATATCTACTTTCGCTGATTAGGGATGCAATGCTCATTCAAAACAGATCTAGCAACCTATTACACGGTTAATGAACAGGTTAAACCTATGATCTAAATTAAGCGGCCAGTTTAATGCAAGCAATAAGAACAGTTATGAATGAAGACAATCAAGTGATTCACTTATCTATGTTTAGCTCACGAAATCAACACCCTAGAACCCTAGACAAGCTAGCCGACTACTCAGCCATGAACAGAGAAAACACAGAGTTCATAGATGAATAATACTGCATAAATATAACAGAAACAAAGAGAGGGTTCAGGATGATCTTCTCTAAAACGAGAGAGAGAGAGATCCTTCTCCCTTTACAAGGTATGAAATCACAAAGTAAAAAGCTCTAGAGTCTGTTTCTCTATGAAAAGTAGCGTAGAATCATGTAGAAAAATAGAAAAAGAAGTTATATCAAAAGCCACAGGCGGCCAGAGAGAAAAAGAGGATAATTAGGGCAAATCCCGAGATGTTGTATTTTCCTTATTCGTCGGGAACAATCGCGGGATCACTCCGTCTGCTTGTTCCGCTTGATCGGGAACAGTCATCAGACTGTTCTGCGTGAAAATCACCAAACTGCACTGTTTTCTGCTTCTTTTGTTCTAGCAGGTCCATCTCCCATCCAGTGCAACTCCAGACCTGTAATGACTCGAAAAGGACTAGAAAGACTCGATAAAGACTTGAAAACCAATTAGAAAACATATATACAATGATGTATAAAACACCATATATCAATTCCCCCAGACTTAGATCCTTGTTTGTCCTCGAACAAGACCAAGTATCAAGAACATGGAGAAAGGTTTGAAAGTGTGGGAACTCTCCTATTCTCAGCAACCATACCTTAACCACGAATCTCTGAACCATACAAGCAGTAAAACTATGACAACACACCCTTACCAGAACCCCACTGACTGCTGTTCGAAAATCGGCTCCATACTCTACATCTCAAACCTGAAAAAGCAACACTATCGAGACAGAACTCCTTACATTCATTTAAGAGCAGCGTGAGCTTCTCATCACAGGCACTATTCAGGGTAGACGGGCTAGGTGTGGAACATGCTAATTTTATGGTGGAGCTAAAGAGTGTTTAGGGGCTACCAACTTTTCGTAGTGGATGCAGGATATCGCGCAAAATAGTCGTGAGAGGACGGCTCCATTGATGTCCACAGTCCCTTACTCGTTTTGCTATCTCAGGAGCGATTGTTCTTCTCGTTCGGGAACAATCATCAGACTGCTCCGCTCATCTGTCTGCTCCTCATCCCTTCATATTGATACCTACTCTTCTGCTCGACATGTATCCTGAATTCTTCTCCTTCTTCATCACCATATGCTAAATAAAATGAAAGATAGATTTTTTTTTTTTTTTTTTTTTATTTTTTTTTTTTTTTTTTTTTACAAGTACAAAAAGAGATGGTGAGGTGACGAAGAAGGAGGTAACATGTGATGTCAAGGATGCCACTGGTGGTTTTGATTCAAATCATTCTGGTTCTCCACCCATGTTCTTGAACAGCTCGTTGGTTATGGAGCGGTTTGCTCCCTTAATCTGCTTGTTCTCCTTCTGACTGAATCTACGCAGCAGTAACGAGTAAGAGGCTGCGTCGATCCTTTCCTCTCCGACCTTTTTGCACATATCTGCACATAGAACACTGAAAAACAAATGCATGAAGGCGGAATAAAGGCTAAGGCGCAGGGTGGGAACTAGCTAAAGATGAGCTAGCCACTCAGGAACAACAAGATGGATAGAAAGAATAAGAAGTCCTGAGTGTAGTTCTCGTTTCCCTGATCTAGTGCCCATAACAAGAAGAATTTCAGTCCAGATTAGGTTCAAGTTATTTGGAGTTAAGTCTACCCAGTGTAACCTGATCGGCTGAGAACTTCTGGAGAATCAAGTGAGATATGTCAGGGTGTTCCGGGTCCACATGTGTGTCTTTCGCCACTGCTAAGGTCACTGAATAAGACAACTAAAGCACGAGGTGGTTAGTGATCAACACAGAATAAGGTCCTAATTCCCACAAAACTTTGACTGACTCGATCCTAAAAACTGACTCAGACTGACTCAAAGATAAACAAAAGAAAGAAACGAGTTAGTAAACGACGAAGACCCTCCCCCAGACTTACTTCACAACGTCTCGGTGTGAAAATAAATCAGAGAGAAGGTGAAAACCAAGAATATACAAATTTTTTTGGTCGAGATACTTACCTGGAGCGGGTGCTCCGAAAAATTCTGGGTGTTCTGTCGCCAGATTTTCACCTGGGCGGTTGTTCTTGGCTCCTGCAGAACAGGAAACTCCGTTTCTGCAACCCAGAATTTTTCGAAGTATCTCGAATTTTTCTGCTTTTTTGACCTGAAACTCAATAAACTAAAACAAAAATAAGCAAACAAAAACAAAACCAAGTTATATTTACACTTACCAGTGGGTTGCCTCCCACCAAGCGCTTGGTTAAAGTCACTAGCTTGACTTGGTGACAGGGATCAGTCGGGTTGAGCATGAGGGCTTGTTCCAAAACAAGCTCCACAATCAGACATGTTCAGCTTCAAAACTCTGCTCAACAACCCTTTCACAGCAGCTTCTCCTTTCTCTTTCAGCTCATCAGTGAGAATAACTCTGACTTTAGAGAAAGGTTTAGAGGTACCTTGCACTTTACCTCATACTCAATGAATTTTCTCATCACACACCAGTGAGGTGTCAAAGTCATAGTAGGATCCCTTTGACCTTTTTTCTCTGACTTCCCTCTTTCACCCTTGCATTCCATTGAGTTCTTGGTTATCATTGTGAGGACTCTCCATTCAGACTTCCTTGAACTCACTGTTTTACCAAGCTCCTTCCTTGGAACAACCTTCAGCTTTTCCCACTGAACACTGAGATGCAAGAGGCGTGTAGTTTCTGAAATCTGGTGGGAACAGGCCTGATAGAAGACATTCTTGTTGATGTGGGAGAAGGAGACTCTCTTATTAGGCAGATCAACGATTGCTCCCACCTGTAGCCATAAATGTTCTTCCTAAGAT
>NW_026619592.1:0-7659 GCF_000801105.2 Raphanus sativus | reverse complement strand
GAATAAAAGGAGTGATCAGATGTTAACAAGAGACTATGAGAAGAATGAAGAGGAGAAGTGTTTGGCGCCAATGAAGAGTTTGAATGAGCTCATGAGTGTCTTGCAAGTCAAGGAAGGACTTGGGATTATTTAAAAGAGAGTTTAAATGGGAAGGATGTCGACAAAGAGGAAGAGAACATTGAGAGAGAGTGATCACGGGTTCAACAAGGAAGATCAGTGCAGTGCCAACCGTTAGGTGCTGTCACTTTCACCCAGCTGAACGAGCCTGCCCTGATCTTGACCTCTCTCCTATTTCTTTATTCTTTCTGTACTACCTTCATTTGTTTAGTCTCTTTATTGTGTCGATCTTCACCTCCTGTTTGTCTTTAAATATCTTGTAACATGTTACCACTTATGATTAAGGAAATATAATTCCTCCTCTTATCTCTCTCTTGCGCAATATCAATCTCTCTCTCTCTCTCTCTCTCGGATTCTTATCCTGTTCTTGATTAATCTCCACAAATACACTCTTAATTCATACAAATTATCATGGTATCAGAGCATCAAAGCTCTTGAAACCTATTTCTCTTCCGCAAATCTACTCTGTTCTTATTTCAAATTCATCTCACAAACTTTCTCTCTCCTGTTCTTGGCGACTTGAAGAAAGATGGATGAACACAACAGCAACCATAAACATCTCAACATTCCTGTGACCTTGAAAGGGGTTAATTACCTCTTCTGGGCCAGGATGGTGAAGAGAGCTCTTGGAGGCAAAGGCTTGTGGAAGTATGCAACAACTGAAGCACCCACAAAGCCTACTGTCCAAGAAGAGAAGGGAAAAGAGAAAGAAGAAGCTGATGAAGACAAATGGGGCCAAGAAGACCTCATGGTGCTCTCAGCTCTCCTGAGCTCTCTTGAACCCGCAATCATGGAGTCCTACTCCTACTGTGAGACCACCAAGCAGCTATGGGACACTCTGTACAAAGTGTATGGGAATGTTTCCAACCTGACAAGGGTCTTTGAAGTGAAGAAAGCTCTCAATGGTCTCAACCAAGGGGACATGGAGTTTCAATCACACTTTGGCAAGTTTAGATCTCTTTGGGCCGAGCTGGAGCTGCTGAGACCTCACACTGTGGATCCTGACATTCTCCTAGCCAGGCGTGAAGAAGACAAAGTCTTTGGAATGCTTCTCACCCTCAACACATCCTATGGAGCACTAATCAAACACATCTTAAGAGCTGATAAACTCCCTGACCTAGATGATGTTTGTGCACAAATCCAGAAGGAAGAAGGGTCAGTAAGCTTGTTTGGAAGCAAAGGAGACTTAAACATGGCACATCAAGCTGAGGAGATTGTTGCCAACAAAGCTGCCTACAAGCATGAGGATAGGAAGTCCTTGATCTGTGACCACTGCAAGAAGAAGGGTCATCTCAAAGACAAGTGCTGGATCCTGCACCCTCACCTAAAGCCAAACAAGTTCAAGGAACCAAGATCACAGTACCAGGATGCAAGAGCTAACTTCTCAGCTGATGGTGTTGAACCGGCAACTCCAAACCAAGGTGGTGGAAGCGCCATGGCATCTACATCAGTGTACAACACACCAAGGCCTAACCTGGATGAACTCCTCAAGAAGTCTGACTTGGATGCTCTCATCAAGGCCCTAAAAGAATCTGGTATCTCTAGAACTCTTGGTATCTCTCTCAATGCTTCTCACACTGCTGGTGATGTTTTAAACTTGTTAAAATCGACTAAACCATTGATAATTGACTCTGGTGCTTCACATCATATGATTAGTGATTTAAACCTGATTAAAAACATAGTTCCAGCCTTAGGAAATGTGATGATAGCTAATGGTGATAAAATCCCAATCAAAGGGGTTGGAGATCTTAAGCTATTTGATAAAGAATCAAAAGCCTTTTATATGCCAACCTTTGCTTCAAACCTGTTATCTGTTAAGAGAGTCACAAATGATTTAAATTGTCATGTTACTTTCACTCCTAACAGTGTGTATTTTCAGGATATTGATTCAAGTAAGTTGCTTGGAAAAGGTGTCACAAAAGGAGATTTATACCTGCTTGAGGACACAAGACCAGCATCTGATTTATCTGTTGCATTTGTTTCTGTTTCTGATTTCCCTAAAGATGTAATGTGGCATGCTAGATTAGGACATCCTCATTCTCATGCCTTAAACATCCTGTTGCCTAGTGTTAATTTTCAAAATGATTGTGAAGCTTGTATTCTAGGAAAACATTGTAGAAATGTGTTTCCTAAATCCAAGACTATCTATGATAATTGTTTTGACTTGATTCATTCGGATGTGTGGACTGCCCCATGTGCATCTAGAGAACACCATAAGTATTTTGTGACATTCATAGATGAAAAGTCTAAGTACACTTGGATAACTCTGTTGCAATCTAAAGATAGGGTGCTAGAAGCTTTTAAAAATTTTCAAAACTATATCACTAACCATTTCAATGTCAAGATTAAAATTCTTAGATCAGATAATGGTGGTGAATACACTAGCACAGCTTTCAAACAACACTTAGCCGCGCATGGAATCATACAACAAACTAGCTGTCCCTATACTCCACAACAAAATGGTGTGGCTGAAAGGAAGAATAGGCATCTAATGGAGGTGGCCAGGAGCATTATGTTTCATGCAAATGTTCCTAAGAGGTTTTGGGGTGATGCAGTTGTCACTGCCACTTACCTTATCAACCGCACTCCCACCAGAGTCCTCCTTGATTCCACACCATATGAGGTACTGAACAAAACTAAACCTTCCATAGATCATTTGAGGGTTTTTGGGTGTGTTTGTTTTGTCTTTGTACCAGGAGAACTAAGGAACAAGCTAGAACCTAAGAGCACTAAGGCTATGTTTATTGGCTACTCTACACATCAGAAGGGATACAAGTGTTATGTTCCAGAGACAAGAAGGGTCCTAGTGTCAAAGGATGTTAAGTTTCTGGAATCAAAAGGCTATTATGCTGAGAGGAGTTGGGAAGAACTTGAGAATCTATCCCAATCTGCCTCGGACAGAGCAAGTAACCTTCGAGTTGTGATGGAGAGGCTTGGCATCAGTTTATCTAGACCACCAGCCCCGGTCAGTGAGGTTCCAACACAAGCTACTGAAGAAGCAGCTACAGATGTTGAGATCACTCATCTTGATCCTGAAGGGGGTGATAGTACTGAGCAACAACCAATGCAACCTCAAGAAACCTCAGTATCTCATGATCAAGATGAGATGATAGCACCAACCGGAGTCACTGAAGCTGAAACAGAACCTGAGCAGATACAACTTAGAAGAAGTACAAGGATCAGGAAACCAGCTTCAGATTGGGCCAAGACAAGAGTGTACTTCAATGCAGAAGCCGTGGCACACCCCATTAGTGCAGTATGCTCACTAGCTCACTACCCAGCAGAGCATCAAGCTTTCATCACCGAAGTGGATCAAGAATGGATTCCAAAGACATATGAAGAAGCCATGCAGGATGAGGAGTGGGGAGCATCTGTTGGAGATGAGATGGGAGCTATGGAAAAGAATGGAACATACTTTGAAAGTGAGCTTCCCAAAGGAAAGAAAGCAGTGACAAGCCGGCTTCTCTTCACAATCAAGTATGGAGCCAATGGAAAGCCAGAGAGGAAGAAAACCAGACTGGTGGCAAGAGGCTACACTCAAGTTTATGGTGAAGACTACTTGGATACATTTGCACCAGTGGCAAAACTGCATACCATAAGAATCCTACTCTCACTTGCAGTCAACTTGGAGTGGGACTTGTGGCAAATGGATGTGAAGAATGCATTTCTTCAAGGAGAGTTAGATGATGAAGTATACATGAGACCTCCTCCTGGCCTTGAAGATATGGTGAAACCAGGAAATGTGCTTAGACTCAGGAAGGCCATCTATGGATTGAAACAATCTCCAAGAGCATGGTACCACAAGCTAAGCTCCACCTTGAATGGAAGAGGCTTTGTGAAATCACAAGCAGACCATTCTCTCTTCACGCTCACCAGCAAGGAAGGCATCATAGTAATTCTGGTATATGTGGATGACATAATCATCACTGGTAGCAACAAGGAAGGTATCATCTCAACTAAATCTTTCCTTAAATCTACTTTTGATATTAAGGATTTGGGAGAGTTAAGGTACTTCCTTGGGATTGAATTTTGCCGCTCTAAAGAGGGGTTGTTCATATCTCAAAGGAAGTACACACTTGATATCTTGAATGAGGCAGGAACCATTGGAAGTAAACAGGCCAAAACACCATTGGAAGAAGGCTACAAGGTGCTGCGAGAGGGGGAGTATGAAGCTACTCCATTCAAAGATGTCAAGAAATACAGAAGAATGGTGGGCAAGCTCATCTATCTAACCATTACCAGGCCTGATGTGTGCTTTGCTGTGAACCAAGTAAGCCAGCACATGGGATCTCCTAAGGTTCATCACTGGAATATGGTGGAAAGGATCTTAAGATACTTGAGAGAAGCGCCTGGTCAAGGAGTGTGGATGGCATGTAACAAGAACACTGAAGTGGTTGGGTACTGTGATGCTGATTGGGCTGGAGATAGAGTTGATAGAAGATCAACTACAGGCTATTGCACCTTCATTGGAGGGAACCTGGTCACATGGAAGAGCAAGAAGCAGAAGGTGGTATCATGCTCAAGTGCTGAGGCAGAGTATAGATCAATGAGGAAGCTTACAAGTGAGCTTATATGGATCAAGGGACTGCTAAAAGACTTGGGGATCGAGATCAACACACCAATGACTATGCATTGTGACAACCAGGCGGCAATACACATAGCATCCAACTCAGTTTTCCATGAGAGAACCAAACACATAGAAGTAGACTGTCACAAGGTGAGACAGGCCGTGGAGCAGCAAGTAATTCTCCCATGCTACACAAGAAGTGAAGACCAGCTAGCTGATATCTTCACAAAGGCAGCAAGTACTAAAGTGTGTGAGTCCATCCATCCGAGGATGGGACTCATAGATATCTCATGTCACTGATCTCTCCTCCATGAAGTGATCTACTCTTTTTCCTTGGCTTGGATTTTATCCCACTGGGTTTTGCCTAGCTAAGGTTTTAATGAGGGATTGCTTCATGGCTTCCAAGCTTGACTTGTTTCATATGGTCAAGCTTGAGGGGGAGTGTTGACATGAAGGAATAAAAGGAGTGATCAGATGTTAACAAGAGACTATGAGAAGAATGAAGAGGAGAAGTGTTTGGCGCCAATGAAGAGTTTGAATGAGCTCATGAGTGTCTTGCAAGTCAAGGAAGGACTTGGGATTATTTAAAAGAGAGTTTAAATGGGAAGGATGTCGACAAAGAGGAAGAGAACATTGAGAGAGAGTGATCACGGGTTCAACAAGGAAGATCAGTGCAGTGCCAACCGTTAGGTGCTGTCACTTTCACCCAGCTGAACGAGCCTGCCCTGATCTTGACCTCTCTCCTATTTCTTTATTCTTTCTGTACTACCTTCATTTGTTTAGTCTCTTTATTGTGTCGATCTTCACCTCCTGTTTGTCTTTAAATATCTTGTAACATGTTACCACTTATGATTAAGGAAATATAATTCCTCCTCTTATCTCTCTCTTGCGCAATATCAATCTCTCTCTCTCTCTCTCTCTCGGATTCTTATCCTGTTCTTGATTAATCTCCACAAATACACTCTTAATTCATACAAATTATCAACCATAAGAGTTGTGCTCTCTCTTGCTGTGAATTTGGAGTGGGATCTTTGGCAAATGGATGTCAAGAATGCATTCTTACAAGGAGGGCTAGAAGATGAAGTATACATGCGCCCACCACCTGGAATGGAAAGCATGGTCAAGCCTGGAAATGTTTTGAGATTGAGGAAAGCAATATATGGTCTAAAGCAATCTCCAAGAGCCTGGTATCACAAGCTGAGTTCAACACTGAATGGAAGGGGTTTTAGGAAATCTGAAGCCGACCACACCTTGTTCACTCTGACCAGCAAGCAAGGGATCATTGTTATACTCATCTATGTGGATGATATAATCATCACAGGCAGTGACAAAGAAGGGATCGACTCAACCAAGGTGTTTCTCAAAGCAACATTTGACATCAAGGACTTGGGAGAGCTCAAGTATTTCCTTGGGATTGAGATATGCAGATCAAAGGAAGGGTTGTTCCTGTCTCAAAGGAAATACACTCTGGATTTGTTAAAAGAAGTTGGTGATCTTGGCGGAAGAGCTGCTAAAACACCACTAGAAGATGGATACAAAGTGATGCGTGAGGGGGAGATTGAAGACAAGGCTTATGGAGATGTGAAGCACTATAGAAGAATGGTAGGGAAGCTGATATACCTCACTATCACAAGACCTGATGTGTGCTTTGCAGTCAACCAGGTGAGCCAGCATATGCAAGCTCCCAAGATGCATCATTGGAACATGGTGGAGAGGATACTAAGGTATCTAAGAGAGGCGCCAGGACAAGGAATATGGATGGGGTGCAACAAGAGCACTGAGATAGTTGGGTATTGTGATGCTGACTGGGCTGGAGACAGAATTGATAGGAGATCAACTACTGGTTATTGCACATTTATTGGAGGCAACTTGGTGACTTGGAAGAGCAAGAAGCAAAAGGTGGTTTCATGTTCAAGTGCTGAGGCAGAGTATAGAGCCATGAGAAAGCTCACAAGTGAGCTGATTTGGATCAAGGGACTGCTTAAGGACTTGGGAGTAGAGACTACCTCACCAATCACTATGCATTGTGATAACCAGGCGGCTATACACATTGCCAGCAACTCAGTCTTCCATGAAAGAACCAAACACATTGAAGTAGACTGCCACAAGGTTAGACAAGCAGTGGAGCAGAAAGTGATATTGCCATGCTACACACGAAGTGAGGAGCAGCTTGCTGACATCTTCACAAAGGCAGCAAGCACTAAGGTCTGTGAGTTCATCCATCCACGGTTAGGACTCATAGACCTCTCATGTCACTGATCTCTCCTCCATGAAGTGATCTACTCTTTTTCCTTGGCTTGGTTTTTGTCCCATTGGGTTTTGCCAAGCTAAGGTTTTAATGAGGGATTGCTTCATGGCTTCCAAGCTTGACTTGTTCCATATGGTCAAGCTTGAGGGGGAGTGTTGACATGAAGGCATAAGGAGATCAGATATATCAAAGATGAGCTTGGATGGAGATGCCTTGTTCTACAAGTATGTGCATTGCCTCTCTCGGATTCAAATGATCCTAACCGCCACAAGGAAGTAAAGAGTAACTTGTCTAGGAAGGTTTAGGAGAAGGAGAATGCCGTTGGAAGATCAGGACAAAGGAGGGATGTCGGCAGGAGTTGTTTAATATAAAGATCACATGTTCTCTTTGCCTTGGAGCCGTTCCTGAGCTGTCACTATCCAAGACCAGTCTGCGCAGTCTGAGCTTCTTTGTTTATCATTTCTCCTTGTATGTCGATTTAGCTATTTATGTATGTGTGATGTTAACCAAATGAATCAAGGAAACAGTTTCCTCTTTCTTTACTTCTCTCTCGCGAACTCCTCTCTCTTTCTCTTGAATTCTCACAATGGTTATCATAATCTCCTCTTAATCTCTCCTTAATCTTTACATTCTCACACTAAGAAGCTTTATTTGGAACCACTAATCAGTGGAGAATATCCAGGAAGTTGAATAAATCTCATAGGAGTTTTGAGTAAGATAATATCCC
>NW_026619591.1:0-7663 GCF_000801105.2 Raphanus sativus | reverse complement strand
TAGAGAGACTTACCAAGTGGAATAATGAGTTAAGAAATGCAAGAGGAGCTGCTAAGGCTTGACGGGAAGTGAGACTCTATGAATAGAGTTGAAGCCGTCTGTGTTCAACGGAAAGGAATCTCTGCTTCTAGTCTTTTCACCTGTAATTGATTCTATTTGCCTCTTATCTTACCAAATCTTGTTATTAGGGATTACTGATTAGATTTGTTTCTGTAACCTGCAAGGTTTTCTGGTTCACCGGCCGATGTAACCCTCTGGTGCCTTTTTGGTCGAATTTATATATATATTAATTTTTTTAGAAAAATTTAGGTCTTCAAAAAATACATCGTAAGACATACAAGCAAATCGGAGGCAAAACCCTAGTTGAAGAGCAGCCGTCGGTCTTCTCTCTCTTGCCCGGTGGTTGGTGGTTCTCACCGCCACCGGAGCGGCTAAGACTCCGAGGAAAGAGGCTCTCAAAGCTTTTTTACCGTCGGTTTCTGTCTCCGGGGAGAGATGGTTCCTCTAGCATCTCTATCGCCGGCTTTATGTCTCTAGGAAGGATGTTTTCTAGCATCTCGATCATCGGAACTTATGTTTTTGTGTGGGTGAATTAGTATTAGTTTGAAGTCGTGGGAATACTGCTATTGTTTTGATTCTTGCTGTTTCAGTCACTTCGTCGCATCCTAAGTTAGCTTTTGGATTCGTTTTTTGTGATTTATGTTCGCTGTGGAGGTATCTACTAGACCTTATTCTGAACCTTTGTGGTTTTGGGAGATAGTTTCTAGACGAAGCAGTTAACTGACCTTCAGTTTTTTCTCTTGCGAGGAGGTGGGCAGTCTTTGTTCTGTAGGTCCACTTGGCTGCCTTGCGAGTGGTCCGCGTGTGTAAAGCTGGTGGTCTTCTTTGACGTTTTTCCAAGTAGCGTTTCAAGGTCTTTTGTCCTTGTATCTTAGTTTTAGTGGTGTTTCTGGTCATGCAAGTTTCACATGCTAACAACTACTGGAGTTGTGTAGTTTGACCTCTCGATTGTTTCTGATGTTGCTGGTTCTATTATGGCTCGGTGATATTCCCTTATGGTTGGAACTGCTCAAGACATTTTCTTTAGGTCAGCTCCATTAATATCGAATTCTTTTGAAATGTGGAAGGAATAGACTTGTGGACATATATGAGTTTTAGGCTCTATTTATGTCTTTGTTTTTTTGTTTGGTTTAAGTTCTTTGTCTTTAATTTCTTATCGACATTATGTATCTCAACTTTTCGAGTTAAAAAAAAAAAAAGACATACAAGCAAATCAAACCACATCAAATAAGGAAATAGAAAGAAATGTCAAATTTTAACGAGTACTGAATCAAACAACCCCAGTGTAATGAGAAAAAAGCTCTATTCCAGGGACTTTATCTCCTCTGGATGCGGTCCTTGTTGAAACCTATGTAGCAGAAGCCTGTTCATGGTGGTCGTCATCAATAAATAATACAAATAGCAGGAAATACGGACCAAATAGAGCTGGAATGCCAGGTATTTGTATGATTACGTGAGGGCCAAGGAGAAATAGCATTAGAAAGAGGAAAATCCCAAATGTGATGTTGAGTAAGAACACAAACTCTTCAACATGAGCAAATGCAACCCAAACGCCACAATAGAATGCAACAGTCATGCAGAGTAGAGAGAAAAACAGTAGAGGCAAGGTCACAGTATTTAAAGATCTGTGAACAAGAGATGGATCCGCCAACTGCGCCCAGATAAGCATAGATATCGTTACTATGGAGCTTTGCATTGCTAGGATGTCAAAGACAATAAAATAGATAAGTCTGTGGTCACTGGCTAGAGTTGCCCTGCCCGAGTTAGGACCGGAGCTGTTAAAGCCACCTGGTATTGTAAAACCAGCTGCAAACGTCACGGTTGCTACAAGAGTTGACACCACTAGAAGAGTGTTGACGTAGTCTTTGTTTTTGTCACCAGCTGGTGGATCTGATCGTTTTGTTATCCTTTCAGTGAACATCTTCCGTGTGAAAAGACCTTTTGATGTTACGTAAAAGTATAATAACACCAACAGTGTCACCCTCTGTAATCCAAAACAAGACCAAGAAGATTTTAAAATTAATATTGAATGTTGGATGGTATTGGGACATCGGAGATACCTCTCGGAATATGTAGTTTGGATGCATATTTGACTCGGCAATATCCAGAGCTGTTAAACCACTATTATTTCGTGTGGCCATGCATTTTCGGTTGTAATAACATAAGAGACAAAAAATAGTACGAGGGCGCCAGTTCATCGTAGCAAGGTGGAGAGGTGTATTTCCATCCACGTCTTGCTTCTCCATCAACCGACTAAACCCACCATCCCGGAGAAATATAGAACGAGCAGCAGCTCCCAAAAGATAGATAAAAAGGATAAATCCATTTTTTCCACTATTTGCCGCAATGTGAAGAATGTTCTGACCTTTTCTGTTAAGCAGATATTTTGAATCTGGACAACGTTCGAGAATCGCAGAGACAAGGTAGATTTGTCGCCTCTTCATAGCAATGTGGATCGGAAAGGATCCATCGTTATTGCAGACGTAAACATTCTTTGTTGAGCGGCTTAACAGGTAGCACACTCCTCTATTGAACCCTATAAATGCTCCAACTGAAAGACATGACCTTCCTTCTCCATCAAGCTCGTCCTCAAGACTCGAATCCTCTTTAAGAATGACATCAAGGATATCTACAAATATATGAACTATTAGCATACCTATGAATATTCGTCTAAAAAAGCAAAATGCATGATTTTTTTTTGAAATTTCTGTTTTGGAAAAGAAAAGCAAAATGCAGTTGCTAAAAATGAAAACAAACCTGTATTCCTGGCCTTCAAAGCTGCGTGTGCAAGAAATTTTTTTCCTTCCAACTCCGAAAATTTTCCATTTTCGTTTGTACAATTCAGCATTTTGTTGACAAGGAATAAATTACCAATTCTCACAGCCATATACAAAGGAGATATTCCATCTTTATCCGCAAGAAATGAAGCCCGTCCGTTTGCTTTCACTAGACAAGCAGCTGTTTTAACATGGCCGCCTTTTAAGGCTAAGTGCAGAGGTGTATTTCCTTCTTTATCCTTGACAACATGTAATTTTAGTCTCTCCTTCTCATCTTCAGCAGACAGTTTATCTGTGACAAATGATATTGTTTCATTAAGAGCCTTAACAACAGCTAATTGGCCAGCATGAGCAGCGACATGAAGCGGAAGCTGGTCCTTTGAGTTTGGCCTTAGTAGAAGAGATGGGCATTCAGAGACAAAGGCTTGCACTAGTTCAAGATTACCCCAAGTCGCAGCTAGGTGAAGAACAGAATTTCCTTGATCGTCCTTGAGATGTGCTATTTGCGAACCGCTGATATTTAACGTCGCCAGGCAATCTTTCTTCCCTGCACTTACTGCAGTAAAGATCTCCGGATTCATCTGTACATATTCATTTGGAGGGTAGAAAAGATCTGAAAATATGATGCCGGTAAGGAATTCTGGCACAGATTCAGTGTCTTCTCCTGCTTCGGAACATACTAGTGAACAACAGAGTATGCAAACGTAACAGATTCCCCTCATTATCATACTTATGGGATTGTATCTTTGTATCCAGTGCTTCTCGTAAGTATCTGTTGACCACTGTGATTCAATTCTATCGAGACGTGCTTCAGAACTGTCCATATTAACCTAAACCATTACACACAGACAGTTCTTGGTTTTGTAAGCAAAAAAATTGACAAAATAAAGAGAAGGGGGAGGGGAAAAACTTACCAAGTGTACTAAGAAGATCAGAAGTACAAGCGGAGCTGTTGCTAAAGCCTCACCGAAGCGAGACTCAAAGTCAAACTCAAAGTCAATGAGAAAGTTGTAGCTTTGTTGGTCAATAAGAGAGTTGTAGCCTTCTATGTGTATGAAAGGGTAATGCAATCTATCTTATTAAAACAGAAACATTCCCTTGGATCTAACTATTGTTTTGTAAGATTTTAAATTAAATATACTTCTTTCTTATAAAGTTATACCCACATTAATCCATTATTAGACCCTCCTTTATATTTCTATTGGTTTTGGAGATAACTGGTCCAATATTATGACTTTATAACTCCTCTCTTATCGTGTACTATAACTTCGTAACATTTATAAATGCTATACATGTTATTCAATCTTTTTTTTTGGTAAGATCATATTAGTGTGGGTTGATAGATTGTAACATAAAGGTACTTATTTGTTATCATACGCTCATATTTACAAGTTGATCTATCATATACAAAATTAGTTCGTATTTGTAGAGAAATTTGAAAGATTGCTTTTATAGTTGTCATGATGAACTAATCTTTAGAATTTTAGATATCACATGCGTTTATAGACTGAAACTATAGTTATTTCATATTTTTATCACCTTTATATCATATATAACTTCAAAATTTTATCAACAAAGAAAAATATCAAAATTTTGTCACACCCATATGAGGTCTTTACACGTTTCTAATATAGTCATATCTAAAGATTAATTCAAATAAATTTATTAACGTATAAAAAAAAAATGACATATTCTAAAACCAAGTTAATAAGAGATTATATTGCTTAATCTATCTTATTACGAAAAAACATGTACAAGTAATAGGTACACTGATATCAATAATCAAAAAAAATTATTACCATGATGAAAAGATCTATACTAAAAGATTAGTTCATGATCACTTCTAAATAAAATCACATGGATAATACAAATTCAGTTGTAAGAAATTTTACAAAATTTATAAATACTCGGAGATACTTCTTTCGTTGGTATCTTAAATAATTTATAAACTTAAGTTATTAAAAAAAAAGCTAAACGACAAAATTACTTTTGTCTCACTTAACATTCAAGTCTAAACAGAAACAAAACTAAGGAACAATATTTCCGAAAATATTTAGGCAAAAAAACTAAGATATTATTTTCTTTTTTCGAAAAAAAAAATCTTAGATTGATATGGTTAACTGTAATTATGGATATACACCAACTAAGAAGTAAACTCGACTGCAACAATAAATATCGTCTTCAATGTTTTATTGCAATTTATAGTTATTTGAATAATGTTCCTCTGAGTACGAGTTTATAGTAATAAAAAATAATAAAAATATCAGTTTCTTTGATTCTAACCCCCGTTTACCACAGCCTATTGTATCAAAAAGCTTACACAAGATTATGACCAAAACAAATTTACACTGACTAATTCATTTCTTTATATGTCAATTACAGTTACTTTTGAATGAATATAACCCGCCCGATCGGGCGGGTCAGAATCTAGTTACTCTTAATACTTTTATTTTCTGCAACTAGTGCTGTCCATTTCTAGAGAGTGAGAGTGAGAGAGACATTTGTCTTGAAATTTATATAAGATAATGGATATGTGAATGGTATCAGCCGATGGGATAGCGGATAGATATTCAAATTGTTGGTTTGGATATTTATAAATTTAAAATTATAAATTGCAGTTTGCTAAAATTGACCTAAATTTTTATTTTGAATGCAAAAATATACATAAACTAATTGTTTTCCTGCACCATGTGCAGTAATTTTTTTTCAAAATTTAATTTATATTTAAAGTAAGGTTTATTAAATATTATAGATTTTATTATTTTACCGATAATTTAAATATGTATTTTATTTATTTAAATATTAATTAATAAAATGATTTTTTATTTAAAAATATATTGTATAATTATCAAAAATTGAACTAACAATATTTATAGAATTTTAGATATATAAGAATCTAATGATTTTACGATTAGAAATCAAAAATTTTAAAAAATTGTAGCAATTTTTAAAGATTTAGTAATACAAATGTATAATTATAGAAAATAAAATATAATATAATTTCGAAATTTAAATGTTTATATGATATATATTTATTTTATAGATGATGTATGTGAATTACCATATTTAAAGAAATTTACCAGAAATAATATCAATATTAAATGTAAGGTATGAGTTATTACCATATTCTAAAAGTTTACCAAAAATATAAATCAATATTAAATAAAATAATCCATGTCATATTTTTTCGTAAACCATGTCATCAATTTTTGTAGCCATGTCATATTTGTTGTGAAACTGATTGTAGAAGGTTTATTAATATTATAGATTTTATTTTTTACGATATTTAAATACATATTTTATTTATTTAAATATTAAATTAAGAAAAAAATGATTTTTATTTAAAAATATATGTTATAATTATTAAAAATTTGAACTAACAATATTTATAGAATCTGCAGATATATAAGAACTAATATGTTTACGATTATAAATCAAATTTTTAAAAAAATTGTAGCAATTTTTTAACAAATTGTATAATTATAGAAAATAAAATAAAATATTAATTTCGAAATTTTAATGTTATATATGAATATATTTATTTTATAGAGGATGTATGTGATATTATCATATTTAAAGAAGTTTACCAAAAATAAATATCAATATTAAATGTAAGGTATGAGTTATTACCATATTCTAAAAAGTTTACCAAAAATATAAATCAATATTAAATGAAATAATCCATGTCATCAATTTTAGTAGCCATGTCATATTTTTTTGTGAAACTGATTGTAGAGAGGACATGTAGCAAAATCACTTCTCAAATATAGTCTAGGGGATTCAACCAAATGCAAAAATTAACTTAAAATGGTAGTGAAATTACAATTAGTTTCTTATGACCAAACAAAAAATGGTACATACTTTTATGATAATAACCCTGTGAAGTCTTCTCTGATTAGTTCGGATCTGAACCGTTTGCGTTCTCCTTGAACTCCACTGCTTGTAAGTTTTTTGGTATTACTCAAATGATCTTATGATCAACTTTACTCATTCAAATAAAATGTTTAGTTGTAATATCTTATGGGCAGACAATAAAACAGTAAATAAAGTAAAACAATTGAATGATTGGTGATTAGGATATAATATTAAATAGCTAGATTTAGGATTTCATGCAATCATGATTATAATATTATATACTCCCTCTGTTTCTATAAGATCCATGTTTTAGAATTTTCACACTTATTAAGAAAAACATAAAATTTTAGTTACCAATGCATTGTTTTTATTAATTAACAATTCCCCAAAATTTTGAACCAATAAGATTTTAATAAATACAATTATATTTTTGGAAATATACAATTTTTCATTAATTAATGTCTTGAAAATGTAGAAAATATATCTTTTTGAAACAAATTTTTTTTCTAAAACATGAATCTTTTAAAAACAGAGGGAGTATATGCTAAGGATATGTGAATAACCGTCATAGAACTCAAATTCTAATATAAAGATATCCAGCTCTCCCTGCGAATATAATCAGATGACTAAGTCATATGTTCCAGCTCTCACATGTGAACAAGGATCGTGTGTCGATCGATACTATTGACTAGGTATTTATTATATTAGAAAAAAAGTTGGTGTGATTTTTTTTAAAATGAACCTCCCTTAGAAAATTATATTTCATTTATTTTTAATTAACATTATGGTAACATTAAAATATTACATCTAAAATAATTGACATATATAACAACTTCACCTATAAAATTATCTTATTTTCTAATTATAAAAATCTGTTAGACAAAAAATCTAAGAAAATCTTATCAAAATTTTAAATAATTTTATAAGATTAAGCATTTAGTAATTTCGTGATTAATAGTCTAATATTATTA
>NW_026619590.1:0-7663 GCF_000801105.2 Raphanus sativus | reverse complement strand
TCTGCCAACGATCGTGTTTGAGCTTCTCCTGTAGCCTCAGCTTCAGGCTCAGGGATTATGTTTCCCTGTGCATCTAGCTTCTTACCTGTTGCATTACACAGATGACCATCTTGATCATACAGGTTTCCATTCTCGTCTGCGTGAGAATGACAATCGCGACCATGCTTCGCGGAGTAGTGTCGATCGATATACGGTTAGAAGTATCAAACGATGTGGATCGGCGAACGGTATCGGTCGACGGTGTTGTCTGAGTGTCGGTCGACTGTTGAACGTGAGTATCAGTCGACGGTGCTGCGGTTCTGTCGATCGATGCGGAGCGTAGGTCTTTGCGGATTGAGCGTTCCAAGTGTGCAGGATCTTCTGAGAATAATAATTGATTTCCCCTGTTGCTTCTGGTACTGCTGGGCATGTACCTGAAAAGACAAGAAAATTTTTAATCAGAAAGGGGGGTAAAAAAAACCTAAGATTAATAAGATTAAATCTAATGGCGATCAAAACTTCCCGGCAACGGCGCCAAATTTGATAGTGCTCAAATTACCCAGTAGAGCTTACTCTCTCAAATAAGAGGTACAACTGTAGTACTTAGGGATCGAATCACAAGGAGCTAGGGAACCAATTAAATAAAATCTACTAATCAATCCTAGGCAAGGTTGGTTTATATGATGGAAATAAAAGTAACAATTCCTAAAATGAGCAAGGTAGTTGCTCTAACTAACAATATGATAGGTTGCTTAAATGTGATAAAGAGTGCTAGACATAGGGTTTCTATTTAGGAATGGAGATTATAATATCTATAAATGCTTTAACAAGTTGCTTGCATGATACGATAGATCTCAGCCGCTTAACTAAAGTGAAGTATCACTGGTTAAATAATCTAGATCTCTGGCCTCAACTGTCATAATGTTGGCGCAGAAAAAGAGTCGGTCGATATCCTTTTGAGATACCGAGCGATAAACCTTTCACAGCGCCGATGGATTCACCTGTCGGGATATCGACCGACGGCTTCTAGATATGCCTACGCGCGAGCCGAATATGAACACAAGGTCTCAAGGAGGAGCTGTCGCTCTTCTCAACGGGAGACAAGCAAGTTCAAATGGATAATTCAAGATTATCAAAGATCCTAGTGATATATGTTCTAGTTAGCTAATCTAAAACAAGCATAGGATGCAATCCATTTGATGAGTACCACAACTTAGCAATTATAGTTTGGGGCTAATCCCACAACCTATTTGAACCCTAGATCTAACAAGTAGACTACTCAGACATAGCTAAGCAATTCGTAACAATAGATAGATGAAAGAATTGCATAGATAGAATAAAGTAGAAATAGAAAAGGAGATGAGGAATCTCTCCAATCTCTCAAAACAAATAAAACTCTAGTCTCTCTCTCTCACTCTCTGCTTTTCTCTTGAGGGTTGTCAAAAGCTTGCTTCTTTCGAAGGTTGCCGTCAAAAAACACTTAACAGGAATATTTAAGCATTTCCATTAGGTTAAAAACTCGTCAGGGGCAATCTCGTAATTTGGTGAAGTCTTGGTGAAGTAGTCGGCTAAACCATTTCGTCTTCGATATCGATCGACAACACTGAATGTATATCGATCGATTATAATCTTTTAGTACGCGGATCTTCTCAGCTACATCGATCGTCAACTCAGGATGAGTATCGATCGATTATAATCGCAATATTCACTTCCGACTTAGTCTTGAATGGTCAACTCGGGTGTATCATCTCTTGCACTCCAAAATGCTCCAAAAACATCACTTTCTCACAAAATGCTCCTGAATCTGAAAACATACCTAACAGGCTAGAAAACAGATTAAATATATAATAAAATACTAGTATACCATGGTTAAAAACGGGTAAAATCCGTGGTATATCAGTGTGCCTGAGCTCTCCATACATCAGTCACCATATCATCTATCTCCTCTCTACTGTAGGGTACTGGTGGTGGTATGTATGCATGGTAAGGGCGTGTGTGTACTGGAAGGCGTAAGCAACCTCTGTGAAAAAGGGATGCTCTATCCAGAATTCTCATTACTTGCTCCTTGGTAACATGGATGATTTCACCATCAACTCCTCTAGCATAGCCAAACTCATCTCTGTAGACACCATATTCATCATTTGCTTCCCATTTGAATCTTCTGGATCCATCAGTATTGAAGGCACGTCGTCCAAACTCCAATCGTCTGTCGTGCGATCTGACTCTAGGTCTGTCGATCGATCCGGGATATCCGCCATCGATCGATGGTGTTGAAACGATGTCGATCGATGGTGAATTCCTAGGTTGACCGAAGTTTTGAGTCCCTTGTGTTGGTGTTGTGGTTGTCCTGGACGTGAGTTAGGATGTCTGGATGGCTACGTTGCTGTGTGAACAGGTTTTCTGGTCCATTAGCAACTTGGAGGATGTCTGCTATGTCTTCTCTGGTTATGTGCAGAACTCTTCCATCCATTGCTCTTGCATAGCCATCTGTGTCCCTGAAAATTCCAAATTCATCAGGTGTTAGTGAAACGTTCCTGATATCATAAGGTTCATGAGATCGAGGTTGAGCTTTGTTGAAGGCGTCGATCGATGGTGATGTGGGGGTGGCGATCGATGGTGCACGTCTAGCTGCACGGTTGGATCGATTGTTCATGTTGTTGCAGTCCTCCATTGATGAGTTTCTGAATGCTGGAAGCTGCTGGATAGAAGGTGAAAATTTTGAATTTTCGTGGCATGAGTTGTCAACCTTTTATACCCATGTGTTGTCCTAATCGGTGAAATTCCGATTTTGTCCTTTAAGTCGTCCGGGTTAATATCGATCGATGTGATACTGGCGATGTCGATCGATGGACGATGTCGTTTTGCTGGATGAAGTAGATAATCGATCGATGGTGGGCGTTTGATGTCGATCGATTGTGGGAATCGATTTGCAAATCTGTCATTCTCCAAGTAATTTTCCCAAGCTCTCTCTTCCCAATAGTTTGCATCATGTTCTTCACTGTGGTCTCCACTGTGGGAAGAGGTGGCTATGTCTACTGCAAAGCTCTCATGAAATCCGCTATCTGCCCAATTCCTTACTGAGTAATCATCTTTCTTTCGGATGGGTGGGATGGCGAAATTCGGGTAGCAATGATCTGGTAGATCGAGTTCATCATCTGGTGGGTCTCTGTCGATCGATGACCTATATTTGTTGTCGATCTCCTCTGACTTGCGAGTGTCGATCGATGATGTTAAAGTGCTGTCGATCGATCCCGAGTACTCTGTCTCGTACTCGACTTCACAATGACAAACTGCTATGATACCAGTATCATCTTCTTTTACCACTGATTTGGCTGGTGGTTTGCTAAGCTTGACAGGGTCGTAGTGGACGTCTAGATCTATCATAGTCAAGCACATCCTGTTGGTGTTCATGTCACATATGGCTCCTACTGTAGCCATAAATGCTCTTCCAAGTAAGAGGGAAGAGTTCCAATTTAGCTTGATGTCTAGGACATGAAAATCCACAGGGACGATAGCATTACCAATATGTACCTCCAGGTCTCTGATGAAGCCTCCAGAGTTTTTCTGAGAGTAATCCACGAATGTAAAGATCTCTGGTGAAGGCTCTACTTGCAGGCCCAGATGGTCTGCCATGACCTTTGGTAAGATGCTGACTGATGAACCAGTGTCACATAGTGCATGAGGAAATTCATTCCCTTGTACCACACAGGGTATTGCAAACTTCCCAGGATCACTCTTCTTTGGCAGGATCACTCTTCTTTGGCAAAGTAAACCTTTTCCTCATATCTTCTCTGACATTGTCAAACCTTCTTCTAATGTCATTTTCAGTCTCCCTTGTTTCTCTGAAGAACATCCACAATCTGCTTGTGAAGTAAACCTCCTCAAAAGGTTTCTCTGGTGGGATTCTGATAACTCTCTTAGTGAAACCATCAATCTCCTTTTTATTAGCTTCCCTCTTAAGGTTCTTAGGAATCTTCTCCTTCCTACTCCTTAACCTTCTTCCTTCAGTTCCTTCTGATGTAGGTGTATTGTCTGAAGGGTTACCAGTAATCTCTGTAGGGTTAGCTTGTGGTTTCGGTGTGGGTCTGAGTGCATTGATTTGGTTGCTGTCTATCGATGGTTGTTGCACTCGGTATGTGAGAGGTGCGTGTCGATCGATAGGTGGAGAAAATGGTCGATCGATACGTTTCTCGTCTTTGTGTCGATCGATGAGTGGCTCGTCTCGTCGGTCGATATCTTCGTAGGTGTGGGTGTGTGGCTATGGATGAGAAGCCGTGAATTCAGGATGTGTCAATATCCTAACCGCGTTGCAATCTGCGTCGTATCCGGAAATGACATCGTTGATGTCGATCGATGTGGACTAGTTGGTGTCGTTCGACACCATTGTGATCCACCGAGACTTAGTGAACTCTCCACTTCAAAGTCTCCTTCTTGTAGCTTCTCCTGTTTCACCACTTCCCAGAAATCATCATCTATGATAGCATTGACGTGGTGTTTCCTATTTCCTTCCCCTACTTCCTTAGAAGTTCCAATCCTCTTGATAGAGTCTTCAGTCTGGACAATCTGTGTCTCAAGTTTCTTAACTTGAGTGCAAATGGTGTCTATCCTTGTGGTCAGATTGTTGAAGACAGAATCAATCTTCCCATTGACGTCTACTGTAAGCTTCTGCTGACCTTCCAGAACTCTATCAATCATGGCATCAAACTTACTCTCCTGGGTGGGTGGCGGTGGGTTTTGGTAAGCTGAGTTACCATAGTTCCTTGTGTTGGTGAAGGGTTTCTGATACTGTGAACTCTAGTTGTAGTTACTCTTCTGACCACTGCCAAAAAAGTTTCTGTTTCCACTCTGGTTTCCACATCTCTGAAATCCAGTACCTCCAATGTAGTTCACATCTTCCTCTGTATCATCTTCTCTAGCCTCTCATTCTCCAGCTGAGCAGACTGGCTGCCCCAGAAATGCATGTAAAACATCTATCTTGGCTCTGACTTCATTCATCTGGTCTTACCCGATGGCTACAACCGATTTCTTCTTGTCAGAGTCAATGTTCTTGGTGCTGCTGCTGTTGGCTAGGTTCTTAATAAGTCTCACAGCCTCTATTGGATTCCTAGTGTTGAAGTTCCCCTCACTAGCAGTATCAAGAGCCATCTGATACCTCAAGGCGATACCTCTGTAGAAAGTGCTTAGCAGCTGCACTTCATTGAATCCATGGTGTGGACAGTCTCGCTGGAAGAACTTAAATCTGATCCACGCGTCTTTAAAAGTCTCACTAGGCTTTTGCGCGAAAGTGGCAATTTTGCTCCTTAAGTCTTCAGCGCGTGCCTCATTAGAGAAATTACGCAGGAAGGCATTTTTGATGTCGGCCCAGGATGTCAGTGATCCTGTAGGTAGCTGCTTGAGCCAGTGCGGAGCTTCTCCAATCAGTGAGTATTTGAAGAGCTTGCAGAGTAGGTAGTCCTCAGGGATTCCATCCATACGAATAACAGCGATAAGATCTTCGAACCTCTCCAGATGGTCCATAGGATGCTCGTGTGATAGCCCAGAATAAGGTATCTGAGACACGAGAGAGTAGTACTGAGGCTTGAGCTCGAAGTTCGGCTTCTGAATCTCTGGAAGTCGAATAACTGATCTGTTGGTGTAGTACTCGTCTGGACTGTTATAGTCTGCCAACGATCGTGTTTGAGCTTCTCATGTAGCCTCAGCTTCAGGCTCAGGGATTATGTTTCCCTGTGCATCTAGCTTCTGACCTGTTGCATTACGCAGATGACCATCTTGGTCATACAGGTTTCCATTCTCGCCCTGCGTGAGAATAACAATCGCGACCATGCTTCGCGGAGTAGTGTCGATCGATATACGGTAAGAAGTATCGAACGATGTGGATCGGCGAACGGTATCGGTCGACGGTGTTGTCTGAGTGTCAGTCGACTGTTGAACGTGAGTGTCAGTCGACGGTACTGCGGTTCTGTCGATCGATGCAGAGCGTAGGTCTTTGCGGATTGAGGGTTCCAAGTGTGCAGGATCTTCTGAGAATAATAGTTGATTTCCCCTGTTGCTTCTGGTACTGCTGGGCATGTACCTGAAAAGACAAGAAAAAATTAAATCAGAAAGGGGGTAAAAGAAAAACCTAAGATTAATAAGATTAAATCTAATGGCGATCAAAGCTCCCCGGCAACGGCGCCAAATTTGATAATGCTCAAATTACCCAGTAGAGTTTACTCTCTCAAATAAGAGGTACATCTTTAGTACTTAGGGATCGAATCACGAGGAGCTAAGGAACCAATTAAATAAAATCTACTAATCAATCCTAGGCAAGGTTGGTTTATATGATGGAAATAAAAGTAACAATTCCTAAAATGAGTAAGGTAGTTGCTCTAACTAACAATATGATGGGTTGTTTAAATGTGATAAAGAGTGCTAGACATAGGGTTTCTATTCGGGAATGGAGATTATAATCTCTATAAATGCTTTATCAAGTTGCTTACATGATACTTTAGATCTCAGCCGCTTAACTCAAGTGAAGTATCACTGGTTAAATAATCTAGATCTCTGGCCTCAACTGTCGTAATGTTGGCGCAGAAAAAAAGTCGATCGATATTCTTTTGAGATATCGAGCGATACACCTTTTGATGTGCCCCAGGTCAGAAACAGAAATAAATCAAGAGGCTTGCCTTATGGGCTTGAGATTAAACGAGATGTGCTCGACGATTTATGAAAATATGTTGATGGACATGCTTCAGTCCAAAAAAAAGAAAGACCCATGAAGAAAATACAAGCTATGGTCGAATAATATATCAATCTGACGGCAATTCAGAGACCGTCGACCATGTGGAAGCACGAGACCAACCGAAGAGTTTTACGACTACAATCTTTCAATTTCGGTCAAGTCAAAACATTTATGATTTCGGTCAATTCAAAGTCTTTGGTCAAGTCTTCCTTGTTTTTATAAGTTGCTAATTTCTATGTTTGACTAGTATTTTGGAATCAGACATTTTGTATGATTTGCCTATTATATAAAGGCCATTTGATCAATGAAATAAAATAAGTTTTGAGTGATTATTTTTGGAACCTTGAGAGGGTATCTCACTTTTCTTGTTCTTGGTGTGGTTAGCTCCAAGTAACACTCTCTTTCTTGTTGGACCGGTGCGTCACATCCGGCAACAGATCGAGTTTGCTTCCTTGTCGGACCTGTGAGTCATATCAGGCGACAATCAAGCACCTCTGGTAGTATCATCGGGTCTTCCGCAACCCTTTGTGTCACCGTTCAATCCATCAGTTCTCTTCGGAGTTCACCTCTGGTAGTATCATCGGGCCTTCCGCAACCCTTTGTGTCACCGTTCATCCCACCAGTTCTCAATCCTCTCGGATCTGAGTTCATATCATCCGTACCGGTAGAGTGATCCGATTTTGGTTCTATCAAGTGGTATCAGATCCACTCAACCGGTACTATCTGTTCATTTTTCTCATCTTTCCACCTTCTTCATCCATCTTCTACCTTTCATCTTCTTTTCTTAAAAAAAAAAAAAGGTTTTACGGAAAGCCAAAAGATCATTCCATCTGAAACTAAAGAAAGACAGATTTGAGGACAAATCTTTTTGAAGAAGGAGGGAATGATGTGCCCCAGGTCAGAAACAGAAATAAATCAAGAGGCTTGGCTTATGGGCTTGAGATTAAACGAGATGTGCTCGAC
>NW_026619589.1:0-7664 GCF_000801105.2 Raphanus sativus | reverse complement strand
GCTAATCTGGAATAACTTGGATAGAAAGTGGGATATCTTCTTCCTCACAACTCCTATGAGATTTATTCAACTTCCTTGTTACTCTCCACTGATTAGTGGTTCCAAATAAAGCTTCTTACATCGTGGTTCATCCTGGTTTGATAAGAATCATGAAGATAATGGCATATGTTCGAACAGGCTAATTGATGTTAAGAGTTTTGAGGCTCCTAAGTCAAATGATAGTATAGTGGTAGTAAGTTGTCGAACCAATTCTGAGGGATTCAAATGCAGAGAGAATGCAAGTATTTGCCTAATCTAAGTGCAGCCAGTGATTTGATGATTTCTAAACTAATGATTAAAGCTAATGCAAAGCAATAAAAATGATATTTTTAAGCTATTGGAAAGGAGAACTCATGGGTATAGGGATTTAGACCTTGGGTGATCAGGTTTCGAACTAAGGATGACAAATGAATCAATCAAACTATTAACCTTAAGCCTAGACACAATTCTAAGCAAGCTCTATGTCTAGATGAATGCTCATTTGCTAACATGTCTCAAACATCAAATGTCTTTGGTTGAATAACATGCAAGCAATCATTACTAACAAGTCTATTAGCTATCTTAGCATCTTTAACAACAAATCTCTTTGGCAAAGTACACTAAAAGCCTAGGAGAGTTGACTCAGGCATTTCATCAAACACCTTTTGGGTGGGAAATGCCTAGAGATCACCCTTTGAGTGGCCTACTCAAATGATGCATTAAGATCACTCTACTAGCAAGGAACAAGTATGATCTACACCTAAAACATCCTAGAACTAACCTAATCACCCTTAATCACCCTAACCCATGAATCCAAAAGGTGATTACTCACTAATCTCCATGATTCCTCTTAAACCCATGGTGGATTTCAGATGAATCATATAGAGAATTAGAAGAAAATCACAAGAACACAAGAACAATCAAAGCCAAAAGAGAACTTTTCTTGAGAGAGTTTTGTGTTCTTCAATAGATAAAAGATTAATTGCCAAATGGTGGCTACATAGTACTTAAACATTAGGTTTTCCAAGTGCAAAAACGTGCACAACAATTGCAAAAAGGTCCTTGAAAAATAATAAAATCGTGCAGCAGATAACGCGGAGCGACCTCAGAGGGTCACTCCAGGAGGTCGCTCTGGGGTTGGGAGCGACCTTGGGGGGTCGCTCTGAGAGGTCGCTCCAGCCTCCATTTTTGTGTCTCCGGGCGATGAAAACGCGAGCGACTTAGGTGGGTCGCTCTGGTTGGTCGCTCTGGTTGGGAGCTACCTTAGGGGGTCGCTCCGGAAGGTCACTCTGCGGTTCTCGACCAGGATGGATATGCCTCTAGTAAATTGATCGTAACTTCTCCATTACATCTCCAAATGACTTGAAACCACTTCCATTAGAAAGCTAACTCAATTTCCTGTGTCTCCACAAAATCTTAGCAATAGAAGATTTCTCTAAGGCCTCCATCCATGCTCATATTTCACCCCCTTTTTGATCACATTGCATCCAAATGTCTCCAAGAACTCCATGTGGTGTTCCAATACCTGATAGAGACATATGTATGCCAAATGCAGCCTAAACATGTCTAAATCCTAATCTATATGATGCAAATGCTTATGAATGAATAGCTAAAACAATGCAAATATGCAAGATATCAACTCCCCCACACTAGTCCTTTACTTGTCCACAAGTAAACTTTCAAGAACCAAGGAGAAAAGGTTTGAAGATGGGGACTCATAACCAAAAGAAAATCTTCTTAGTTGTCAACCTAACAACCTTGCATAATCATACCAAATAGCAAGAGCAAAGATTTTATCCATCTCTAACTTCTCTAGGCCTATCTCAGCTCCTTTGATCTCTACACTCATTAACCATGCATCTACAAACCACAAATCCACATCTCTCTAACATTTATGAAGCAAACTCAATAGACATCTCACAAATGGTCAACTGGTCCAAGTCATTTGGTTTGGTAAGACAAAGGCTTTAATGCAAGTGAAATCAGAGGTTCAAAATGATCTTTTAAGGTGGTTTACTCTCAAAACAAAGTAGCTTTGACATTACACATAATATATCTAAGAAAGGGATCAACTCATGCATACAATGCTCAATCTCCATTGTTCTACCCTTTCCCAAACACACAAGATATTCAATTATTCCTCAATGTCAAACCCAACTCACATCTCTCACCAAAAGATCCCAAGAACATTTTTCACATCAGACTCTTTCTTTTTGAAATCAATAAGGGATTTTTCACAATTTTAAAACAAATCTCAGCTCCTAACAATTTTGCTAGCCCCCTTTTTATTCTCTTTTTTTTTTTTTTTTTTTTTCTTTTTTTTTTTTTTTTTATTTGGGGGCCAAGACTTTTCACAATAAGAGCTAGATACTTCTCCACTTATCCCATAAAGACTAATCATTTAAGCACAAAGAGTCAAACCTTTCATATTCCCAAATCACAATCACAACACTCACCCCCTTCCTATAGCTAGACAATAGAGTGACTAATCTAGCAAGAATGGAGACTAAGCATTGTCGTTCCCAATACTCTCAACATTATGCACATGCAAAGCTTTCCAAAGAGGCCTCACTCAACAAATAATGATGGTTTAAAAATGAGGTATGGGTTTTGGGGAGTGGAGTACCACTTGAGTTTGTCAAAAAGATTGGTAAAACAGGTGGGACAACTCAAGTGTGTATATCCATGACTTAGTACACAAGGGACCATATGCAAGAGACATTAAAACAAGAGCTTGCTTCAAAGAGAGAGTATCAAAAGTCAAATGAGTTTCAAGAGGAGCATTCAAGGCGCGAAGTTTACAAGCTTTCCAAAGGGTGCTCAAGCTACTTGTCATGATTACAAAGGTCAACAAATTCAGTACTTAGCATGAGCTCTTTACAAGGTTGAAATCCTCCTAATGCATGAATGCAACCTATATGATTCTAGACTCAATCCTAAAAATGCAAATGATGCAACTAAATGATTCTTTTTGTGTTTTTCAATTTTTTTTTTTTTGGGTTTTTCTATGCAAATAAGAATGTAATATGCAATGCATGAGACTCAAAATCATGGAAACAAACATGATCAAATACTTGGTACCTCTCCCACACTTAAATCACACAGTCTCTGTGTGAGTGAGGTACCCAATGGAAATGTGAAATACAAAGAAAAGTGGGATTGTGTGTTACCTTCCGTGGAGCGAGGTGTGAACGTCGCTGCGACAGGTCGCTCCCAGCTGGAGCGACTTCGGTAGGTCGCTGCGAGGGGTCGCTCCGAGGTCGGTTTCTGTGTTTTCACTCGCGTGTGACGCGAGCGACCTCGGCATCTCGCTCTGGACATGTCGCTCCCAGGTGGAGCGACCTAGAGGTGTCGCTGCGATGAGATCGCTCTGGTGTCCGACTTTCTGCTCAATACCTGCACACAACTTCACTTTCCCATTGTTTTATGCAATAAAATGATAATGCAAATACTAATGCAATATATACAAGGATACTCATGGGACTTCCTCCCAAGTGAGCTTGTTTTAAGTCTCGAGCTTGACTTTGCCTCCTTTGGATCAGGCTGGAATAGGTGCAGAAAGTGGAGTTGACACCCCATCTTCCTCAGGTGGTAGCTCATCAAAGTGATCATCAGCAGGAGGAGGATTCATCTCTTCAATGGTGAAGGCTTGTCCAAATACAGTGGGGTTCCTCATCTTCTCCTTGATGTCAAAGTGGAGGATGTTCTCCTTGCCCAAATGGAGGTCAATCTTCCCTTCCTTCACATTCACAATAGCTCCTGCTGTAGCTAAGAATGGCCTTCCAATAATCAATGCGTCTTGAGCCTCCTCACCCATTTCAAGCACCACAAAATCTGTAGGTATCTCATACCTTCCAATCTTCACAGGGAGGTTCTCTAGGATGCCCACAGGGTACTTCACTGAACGATCAGCCAACACCAGAGAGAGTCTACACTTCTTGTATTGAGTGAAGCCAAGCTTCTTTGCCACAGACAAAGGCATCAAGCTGACACTAGCTCCCAAATCGCAGAGACATTTCTCAAATACCATAGGTCCAAGAGCACAAGGGAGTGTGAAGCATCCTGGATCCTCTAGCTTCTCTAGAGCATCTAGCCTCTGAATGATGGCATTGCACTCATGACTCAGAACCATCATGCCCTCCATCTCCTTCTTCTTAGCAGCTACAACATCTTTCAGGAGTTTGCTGTATTGAGGAATCAGCATGAAAGCATCAATGATGGGCATTGTAACCTGAGCTTCACTCATCTGCTTCTCAAACAAAGCCTTGTACTTCTGTAGCAGCTGCTTCTTGAATCTACCAGGGAATGGAAGCTTTGGTTCATAGGGAGGGGGGACAGGAGAGCTCTCACTTGCTGGAGCAGCAGATTCACCATCTTTTGTTGTTTTCTTCTCTTCTCCAACCTTTCCTTTACCCTTGGCTTTCACAATCTTCTCCAAGATCTCAGCATCTGTTTTCTCATCAACAATGACCACTTCATCATCTAGGTTGATGGCCACCTCCTCACCTTGTTTCTCAGCATCCTTGGTGAGGGTTACAGGAGTCAACTGCTTACCACTCCTAAGTGTGACAGCTTTTGCTTCCTTGGGGTTTTGATCTGACTTTCCAGGTAGAGATCCTTGCTGGCGGTTCTGGTGGGAGCTCATGGAAGCAAACTGATTCTCCAAATTCTTGACAGAAGAAGCAAGGTGGGAGAATTTGTTGTTGAGCTCATTGTAGCTCCCATCAATCTTGGAGTGAAGGTTCTTCAGCTCATAGCCCACATGCTTCTCACTTCTAGTCTGAGACTCCAAGATCTGTTTCAGTAAGGCATCAGTGCTGCTCTGTTGAGGGGCAGAGGAGCTAGGAGAGGAGTTTTGCTGAGGCTGATAGTTGCTCTGCTGGTTGTTTCGAGGCTGATAACCACTCTGCTGGTTGTTTGAATAGGGCTTCTGTTGGTAGTTGTTGTACTGAAAGTTGGGTTCCTTCTTGTACCAGCTACCATTACTGTTGATGAAACACAATTCTTCTTGCCCTTCCAAACCCTCAACCTCATTGACAGTAGGAGGTATCTCCTGGCTTGGGTTGCCAACAAAGTTCACCTGCGCTTGTGTGGCCTTATCAGCAATGAGTTTGTCAATCTTCTCCTGAAGAGCCTTTATCTCATTCCTTGTTTGATTGTCATCACCTCTGCTGCTTCTGTCATGGTCTCCACTGTAGACTGCATCACTCTTAACCATGTTGTCAACCAGAGCCTCTGCCTCTTCCTCAGTTCTCCCCAAAAAGAACCCATTGCTAGCTGTATCCAGTCTGGCTCTGTACTTAGGAAGAGCACCTCTGTAGAATGTGCTCAGCAAGCTCTCCTTAGAGAATCCATGGTGTGGGCACTGAGCTTGGTAACCATTGAATCTCTCCCAAGCTTCACTGAATCCTTCCAAGTTCTTCTGTTGGAAGCTGGAGATCTCATTCCTCAACTTAGCAGTTCTTGAGGTAGAGAAGAACTTCTCCAAGAATGCCCTTTTGCAGTCTTCCCAAGTGGTGATGGAGTCACTTGGTAGAGACTTCTCCCATTGACGTGCCTTATCCCCCAAAGAGAAAGGGAATAGCTTGAGCTTTAAGACATCCTCTGACACACCATTAGTCTTTGACATACCACAGTAGCTGTCAAACTTATCCAAGTGATCAAATGGGTCCTCCACAGCCAGACCATGATACTTGTTGTTCTCTATGCAGTTTAGCAGTCCTGACTTGATCTCAAAGTTGTTAGCAGCCACAGCTGGTGCTCGGATTCCAAGTCTAGGACCATGGATGTTGGGGCAGTCATAAGTGCCAATGGGGCGAGCTGGTCGCTGTTGGGGCCCTTGTGGAGCATTGTTTACTCCATTGGGGTTCAGAGGATTTTGTGGATCAGCCATCTCAGCTTCCTGTGTCTGCAGTAAAGCTTGTTGCTCTTCTTCTCTTCTTTTTCTAGCACACTCTCTCTCTAAAGCTCTGATGTCTGCGGCTCTTGGAACAAGGTTTGATGTACCCTTGCTCCTCAAGTTCATACACCTGAAAATCACAAAGAGTGAAGAAGAGAATCAGTAACTTACAAAAATAAAAATGACTTAGTCTCAAGCAAATGACTAAATCTCAATGTTCAAATCAAACTCAGAATTTGGCAACGGCGCCAATTTGATGTTAGGAGTTTTGAGGCTCCTAAGTCAAATGATAGTATAGTGGAAGTAAGTTGTCGAACCAGTTCTGAGGGATTCAAAGCAGAGAGAATGCAAGTATTTGCCTAATCTAAGTGCAATCAGTGATTTGATGATTTCTAAACTAATGATTAAAGCTAATGCAAAGCAATAAAAATGATACTTTTAAGCTATTGGAAAGGAGAACTCATGGGTATAGGGATTTAGACCTTGGGTGATCAGGTTTCGAACTAAGGAATGTAAATGATCAATCAAACTATCAACCTTAAGCCTAGACACAATTCTAAGCAAGCTCTATGTCTAGATGAATGCTCATTTGCTAACATGTCTCAAACATCAAATGTCTTTGGTTGAATAACATGCAAGCAATCATTACTAACAAGTCTATTAGCTATCTTAGCATCTTTAACAACAAATCTCTTTGGCAAAGTACACTAAAAGCCTAGGAGAGTTGACTCAGGCATTTCATCAAACACCTGTCGGGTGAGAAATGCCTAGAGATCACCCTTTGAGTGGCCTACTCAAATGATGCATTAAGATCACTCTACTATGCAAGGAACAAGTATGATCTATACCTAAAACATCCTAGAACTAGCCTAATCACCCTTAATCACCCTAACCCATGAATCCAAAAGGTGATTACTCACTAATCTCCATGATTCCTCTTAAACCCATGGTGGATTTCAGATGAATCATATAGAGAACTAGAAAAGAAAATCACAAGAACACAAGAACAATCAAATCAAAAGAGAGCTTTTCTTGAGAGAGTTTTGTGTATTCAATAGATAAAAAGATAGATTGCCAAATGGTGGCTACATAGTACTTAAACATTAGGTTTTCCAAGTGCAAAAACGTGCACAACAATTGCAAAAAGGTCCTTGAAAAATAATAAAATCGTGCAGCAGATAACGCGGAGCGACCTCAGAGGGTCACTCCAGGAGGTCGCTCTGGGGTTGGGAGCGACCTTGGGGGGTCGCTCTGAGAGGTCGCTCCAGCCTCCATTTTTGTGTCTCCGGGCGATGAAAACGCGAGCGACTTAGGTGGGTCGCTCTGGTTGGTCGCTCTGGTTGGGAGCTACCTTAGGGGGTCGCTCCGGAAGGTCACTCTGCGGTTCTCGACCAGGATGGATATGCCTCTAGTAAATTGATCGTAACTTCTCCATTACATCTCCAAATGACTTGAAACCACTTCCATTAGAAAGCTAACTCAATTTCCTGTGTCTCCACAAAATCTTAGCAACAGAAGATTTCTCTAAGGCCTCCATCCATGCTCATCTTTCACCCCCTTTTTGATCACATTGCTTCCAAATGTCTCCAAGAACTCCATGTGGTGTTCCAATACCTGATAGAGACATATGTATGCCAAATGCAACCTAAACATGTCTAAATCCTAATCTATATGATGCAAATGCTTATGAATGAATAGCTAAAACAATGCAAATATGCAAGATATCACTGCCCTCTCTATGTCATTA
>NW_026619588.1:0-7671 GCF_000801105.2 Raphanus sativus | reverse complement strand
TTGATTCTTATCAAACCAGGATGAACCAATATAAAAAAAGAAGCTTGATTGGGAACCACTAATCAGTGGAGAATAACCAGGAAGTTGAATAAATCTCATAGGAGTTGTGAGTAAGAAGATATCCCACTTTCTATCCAGATGATTCCAGATTAGCCTGTTCGGACATATGGCCAATATCTTCATGATTCTTATCAAACCAGGATGAACCACGATCTAAGAAGCTTTATTTGGAACCACTAATCAGTGGAGAATAACCAGGAAGTTGAATAAATCTCATAAGGTTGTGAGCAAGAAGATATCCCACCTTCTATCCAGATGATTCCAGATTAGCCTGTTCGGACATATGGCAATATCTTCATGATTCTTATCAAACCAGGATGAACCACGATCTAAGAAGCTTTATTTGGAACCACTAATCAGTGGAGAATAACCAGGAAGTTGAATAAATCTCATAAGTGTTGTGAGCAAGAAGATATCCCACCTTCTATCCAGATGATTCCAGATTAGCCTGTTCGGACATATGCATTATCTTCATGATTCTTATCAAACCAGGATGAACCACGATCTAAGAAGCTTTATTTGGAACCACTAATCAGTGGAGAATAACCAGGAAGTTGAATAAATCTCATAGGAGTTGTGAGTAAGAAGATATCCCACTTTCTATCCAGATGATTCCAGATTAGCCTGTTCGGACATATGCAATATCTTCATGATTCTTATCAAACCAGGATGAACCACGATCTAAGAAGCTTTATTTGGAACCACTAATCAGTGGAGAATAACCAGGAAGTTGAATAAATCTCATAGGAGTTGTGAGTAAGAAGATATCCCACTTTCTATCCAGATGATTCCAGATTAGCCTGTTCGGACATATGGCAATATCTTCATGATTCTTATCAAACCAGGATGAACCACGATCTAAGAAGCTTTATTGGAACCACTAATCAGTGGAGAATAACCAGGAAGTTGAATAAATCTCATAGGAGTTGTGAGTAAGAAGATATCCCACTTTCTATCCAGATGATTCCAGATTAGCCTGTTCGGACATATGGCAATATCTTCATGATTCTTATCAAACCAGGATGAACCACGATCTAAGAAGCTTTATTTGGAACCACTAATCAGTGGAGAATAACCAGGAAGTTGAATAAATCTCATAAGTGTTGTGAGCAAGAAGATATCCCACCTTCTATCCAGATGATTCCAGATTAGCCTGTTCGGACATATGCCATTATCTTCATGATTCTTATCAAACCAGGATGAACCACGATCTAAGAAGCTTTATTTGGAACCACTAATCAGTGGAGAATAACCAGGAAGTTGAATAAATCTCATAGGAGTTGTGAGTAAGAAGATATCCCACTTTCTATCCAGATGATTCCAGATTAGCCTGTTCGGACATATGGCAATATCTTCATGATTCTTATCAAACCAGGATGAACCACGATCTAAGAAGCTTTATTTGGAACCACTAATCAGTGGAGAATAACCAGGAAGTTGAATAAATCTCATAGGAGTTGTGAGTAAGAAGATATCCCACTTTCTATCCAGATGATTCCAGATTAGCCTGTTCGGACATATGGCAATATCTTCATGATTCTTATCAAACCAGGATGAACCACGATCTAAGAAGCTTTATTTGGAACCACTAATCAGTGGAGAATAACCAGGAAGTTGAATAATCTCATAAGTGTTGTGAGTAAGAAGATATCCCACCTTCTATCCAGATGATTCCAGATTAGCCTGTTCGGACATATGCCATTATCTTCATGATTCTTATCAAACCAGGATGAACCACGATCTAAGAAGCTTTATTTGGAACCACTAATCAGTGGAGAATAACCAGGAAGTTGAATAAATCTCATAAGTTTGTGAGTAAGAAGATATCCCACTTTCTATCCAGATGATTCCAGATTAGCCTGTTCGGACATATGGCAATATCTTATGAGATCTTATTCAACACCAGGTTATGAACCACGTTCAAACTTTATTTGAACCACTATTCTAAGAAGTTAAATCTCATAAGAGTTGTGAGCAAGAAGATATCCCACTTTCTATCCAGATGATTCCAGATTAGCCTTTTCGGACATATGCCATTATCTTCATGATTCTTATCAAACCAGGATGAACCACGATCTAAGAAGCTTTATTTGGAACCACTAATCAGTGGAGAATAACCAGGAAGTTGAATAAATCTCATAGGAGTTGTGAGTAAGAAGATATCCCACTTTCTATCCAGATGATTCCAGATTAGCCTGTTCGGACATATGGCAATATCTTCATGATTCTTATCAAACCAGGATGAACCACGATCTAAGAAGCTTTATTTGGAACCACTAATCAGTGGAGAATAACCAGGAAGTTGAATAAATCTCATAAGAGTTGTGAGCAAGAAGATATCCCACCTCTATCCAGATGATTCCAGATTAGCCTGTTCGGACATATGCCATTATCTTCATGATTCTTATCAAACCAGGATGAACCACGATCTAAGAAGCTTTATTTGGAACCACTAATCAGTGGAGAATAACCAGGAAGTTGAATAAATCTCATAAGTTGTTGTGAGTAAGAAGATATCCCACTTTCTATCCAGATGATTCCAGATTAGCCTGTTCGGACATATGGCAATATCTTCATGATTCTTATCAAACCAGGATGAACCACGATCTAAGAAGCTTTATTTGGAACCACTAATCAGTGGAGAATAACCAGGAAGTTGAATAAATCTCATAGGAGTTGTGAGTAAGAAGATATCCCACTTTCTATCCAGATGATTTCCAGATTAGCCTGTTCGGACATATGTCAATATCTTCATGATTCTTATCAAACCAGGATGAACCACGATATAAGAAGCTTTATTGGGAACCACTAATCAGTGGAGAATAACCAGGAAGTTGAATAAATCTCATAAGTGTTGAGCAAGAAGATATCCCACCTTCTATCCAGATGATTCTAGATTTAGCCTGTTCGGACATATGCCATTATCTTCATGATTCTTATCAAACCAGGATGAACCACGATCTAAGATGATATGATCCTAGGTGTGAGGATCACGTCCCTGACTACTCTCCAACGGATTGTGATGATGAAACAAGATGTGGATTGAGTGATACTTCAAAGAGTTGCGGAAAGACTCTTGGACTATCGAAGGTTTGCTTGCAAGGTAAGGATCAAGGATCCGAATAACACTTAGACAAGCTTTGATCAAACAAGATTCAGAGAGAATTTTTAAGAGAAAGTGTTTGATGCCTTTATTCATGATTTTCGTCCAAATATATAGGCAAGAAGTCTGTACATGCACAGCTTCTTGGAAAAATACAAAATACTTAAAACAAGGCTCCCTTGAAAACATAAATAAAGACCAAGTTTTAAATCCGAAAATAGACTAGAAAATAAGAGAAATGGCATGGTTTCATCAAGAGGCTATTGTATAAGTGTTGTGTCCAAGCCTCATTAAAAACCTTGTTTGGAAAACCCAATGGGACAAAACCAAACCAAGGAAAAGAGTGCAAGTCACAACACCTCTCTTGATGAATGTCTTAGACGGCTTGAATCACAACCATAGTAGTTGGATAAGCACACTCTAGACTGCCCTGAATAGTGTATAAGAGTTTATAGAAAGCTTGATTAAATCTTGCTTGCTTGGACCTAGTCATTGGACCAACTGGCACGTCTAGGTCTTGGTAACTTGTTTCCTCATAATCAAACTGCTCCATGGTTCTTTCTTCAACTTCCTTAAGCTCCGGTTCAAGCTGTTCCATCTCTTTAGTTCCATTGCTTGTCAAGATCACATCATCCTCTCCCACTTGAGAAGGATTTGACCTCAAATCCGTTTCTCCTGCATGATAAGGAACTAAATCAGTAACATTGAAGCTTGAACTTACATTATACTTACCTGGTAAGCCTCGTTGATAGGCATTGCTTCTGATCCATTTGGTTATCCTTTCTCTTGATGCATTACTCATTTCTGGCTCATACACTTCATCACATAATAGGTTAGCACATGAAAAATTATAATAAAGTAAGAGAAATAGTCCAAATCTGTTTTTGATCGGTTTTGGCTTGGATATTGCATCTGGAGGTACTTCTCTGATGATGATGAAGCAAGTGACACCTTGATATCTCTCCTGTATCAAATCAGGTGGCTTGAATCGCTTGTCTTCCTCACACTTGTTGTTTCTCTTTATATGCTTCAAAGCTTTCTCATAATCTGCACATGGCTCTTTTGACAAAAACAAGTGCATCATATCTGTGTAATCAATGATAAAAGAACTTTTAAAAACATGATCACTTACTTCAGCATGCTCACCTGGTCGCCATAGATACGATTGAGAGGTTCTAAACTCAGAAAAATTTAAACAAAGCAAACACAGGATCACCCGACTTGTAGAATCCATAACTCTTTCATCTGAGAAGCTTTGGACATAATTCAAAATCGACGTGAAACCCTGATGAGTTAACTCTCCATTGCAGTCGAGTTTGTTGCTGAATTCCCTTTGGTTGTTGAGATATGATCCTCGGACTGCTCCTATGTCAAAGCTGGCGGTTAGACAGTTTTCAAGGTTTGCTTGTTGCATCTCCAACTTAGCCAAGGATTCACTATTGATACTCTGATCAGTACAGCCTCTCTTTTCACCTGTACCTTTCTCAGCTTGTTTTGGACAAGTCAAGTGTGTTATCATGTCAAAGAAAGTATTACAGACCAGAATGTCTCCAAAGCACAAAACAGTATGATTCCTCCATCTATTATGCATATCAAACAAAACATTATAGATCCAAATATCATCAAAGATCAAGTTCACACATTCAGAATCAGTGAACTTTATTTTGAATTGTGCAGCAGGTTTATCAAAGAAAGTGTTATACACAAGAATATCCTCAAAGAACAAACCTACATGCTTATATTCATTTTCAGAACACAAACAATTAAACTCGAACTGAGAGAACTTTGCAGATTTCACAAATTCAAATCTAATGTCGGATTGATGCAATTTTGGTTCCTGTAATTTCCTAGATTCTTTCAAGACATATGCATATGCAAGATAATCTTTATTGACAAATTCATGCCTAGGAAAATTCACAACAAAACTCTTCTCTTCAGTTTTAGCAAGTAAATCACAAGGTCTTCCAAAACAGAAACCGGTTGGCTTGAAAACAGGTTCTAAAATCTTTTCATTGTGATTCATAAATTGTTCAAAACTCAAAACATGACCAGAAAAGTTTTTAATTTGGTTTTGAAAACATTTTTGATCAAAGATTATTTCTGGTTTAAGTTCTTTAAAAGATTTAAACATGTTATCAAAAATAGATTTTGAAACACAAAAATCTTTTATTTTGTTAAGACCAAAACGTTTTATGTCAGCAGTACTCACTTTAACAAACATTTCAGGCACAGAGGAAACCATATTAAACTCCTTACAGTGCTCTTGCAGGTCATAAGATAAGGATGCAGGAGCTGATTCTGACTGCAAGATGTTCTGTTGTTCCAACTTTTCTCCTTGTGTTGACTGCTCTGTTTCTTTTTCTGCTGAATCTTCCTTCGCACCCTGTGACACTGAAACAAGGCTACTCGGTTGCACCGGTTCAAAGCAAGTTAGTTCATCAAAGGAATTATTGAAATGAAATTCAGACTGAGATAAGAAAAGAGAACACTCTTGTTCTGTCTCGGAATTTTCCTTCTCCATAGATGTTTCAGTTTGGACTGCTTGAACTAGTGCAGCTGAGTCTGGTTCTGCATTGTTGAGTTCTGAGACAGTAGTAGCTGGTTCTTGGTGCTGGGGTT
The DNA here is from genome assembly GCF_000801105.2 of Raphanus sativus. Lineage (NCBI taxonomy): Eukaryota > Viridiplantae > Streptophyta > Magnoliopsida > Brassicales > Brassicaceae > Raphanus > Raphanus sativus. Next base: position 1,889 of record NW_026619588.1, on the reverse strand, counting down.
CAATGGATGGAAGTGCTGTGTCGGACCTGTTGAGCTGGTTCCTCACTTTCTGCATCACTTGTAACAACTCCTTTTTATCATCTTCACTGAACCATGAATGTTTAACTGATTTCTCCTTGTTGTAACAGGTTGTTGCCTTGCTAGATTCTACTTCCTTCATTGGATATTTCAGAGAAGTGTGGCCCTTGGATGCATACTTACTCCTTAGAAACAACTTCAGACTTTCCCAAGTGGTGATAGCTGGTTCCTTGTAGAACCTGCGATCTTCTTCTTCTTGCTTCCACCACCGATAAGCGCTTCCTGTGAGTTGAGAAGTTGCATAAGCTAATCCATTCTTCTTCAGGATTCTTTTATAACACAGCCACTTGTCAATGGTTCTTTCCCACTCTAGATAGTCACCTTTTCCTGAAAAAGAGTAGAGTTGAATATGATCAGCAGATGTGTATTCAGAAAAATGGTCGATTGATTTAGAGGTGAGAAAAGATTGATGATGTCGGCTCCATGTGTTGGCTGATGGCTTGATATGTTGCTCTCCACGACCGGCATCTTCTTCTTTCAGCCATTTATCCTTGCTTGATCTGTATTGAACAGAATCTGGTGGTTTAGGCTCAAGCTCTTGATTATGCATTCTTCTTTTCTGCATATGCTTATCATGTTCCTTCTGCTGCCTTTGATTCCTGGCTTCTTGTCGAAGTGAATCAAATTTTGAGTCCATCATAGTAGACATCTGTGCCATAAAAGCTTCCATCTTGAGTTTATCTATTACAACGCTCCTGTTGCCTTCTTTCCCCATGGTTCCTGACAGATTAAATCACAAAACCAGTAAAAGAGATCACAGAAACATGATATGACAGAAAACACAGAAACTGAGACAGATTCAAAAACTTTTTATGAAGAACCCTAATTATTTTCTCTGCAATTTCGAAATTTTAATCAGATTATTTAGCAAGTTCAACACTTGTTCTAGGCAGATTTGACATTAACAAACATGATTCTAACAAGATCTAGACTTTAGAACAGATCTGAGAACAGAATATGAAAAGTCTAAAAGTTGCAGAACTGGAAAAACACAACCTTTTGATGGAGATCTGCTCTGATACCACTTGATATGATCCTAGGTGTGAGGATCACGTCCCTGACTACTCTCCAACGGATTGTGATGATGAAACAAGATGTGGATTGAGTGATACTTCAAAGAGTTGCGGAATGACTCTTGGACTATCAAAGGTTTGCTTGCAAGGTAAGGATCAAGGATCCGAATAACACTTAGACAAGCTTTGATCAAACAAGATTCAGAGAGAATTTTTAATAGAAAGTGTTTGATGATTTTATTCATGATTTTCGTCCAAATATATAGGCAAGAAGTCTGTACATGCACAGCTTCTTGGAAACATACAAAATACTTAAAACAAAGGCTCCCTTGAAAACATAAATAAAGACCAAGTTTTAAATCCGAAAATAGACTAGAAAATAAGAGAAATGGCATGGTTTCATCAAGAGGCTATCGTATAAGTGTTGTGTCCAAGCCTCATTAAAAACCTTGTTTGGAAAACCCAATGGGACAAAACCAAACCAAGGAAAAGAGTGCAAGTCACAACACCTCTCTTGATGAATGTCTTAGACGGCTTGAATCACAACCAGAGTAGTTGGATAAGCACACTCTAGACTGCCCTGAATAGTGTATAAGAGTTTATAGAAAGCTTGATTAAATCTGGCTTGCTTGGACCTAGTCATTGGACCAACTGGCACGTCTAGGTCTTGGTCACTTGTTTCCTCAGAATCAAACTGCTCCATGGTTCTTTCTTCAACTTCCTTAAGCTCTGGTTCAAGCTGTTCCATCTCTTTAGTTCCACTGCTTGTCAGGATCACATCAGCAGGAAGAGTAGAAA
>NW_026619587.1:0-7679 GCF_000801105.2 Raphanus sativus | reverse complement strand
TCCTTTGTCAATACTCCCCCTCAAGCTTAACCATATAGTATGGTTAAGCTTGGAACCCATGAAACATCCCTCATTAAAAACCTTATGTGAAAAAACCCAATGGGACAAAAACACACAAGGAAAAAGAGTAGATGCTTCATGGCTAAAGGGGATCATGATTAGCCAAGTCTATGAGTCCCAATCTTGGATGAATGACTCACAGACCTTGTTGCTTGCTCCTTGGTGAAGATGTCAGCTAGCTGGTCTTCACTTCTAGTGTAGCAAGGTAAATGATCTTCTGCTCCACTGCTTGTCTAACCTTGTGGCAATCCACTTCAATATGCTTTGTCCTCTCATGAAACACTGAGTTTGAAGCTATATGAATGGCTGCCTGGTTATCACAGTGCATTGTGATTGGTGTTGTTGTCTCAATGCCCAAGTCTCTTAGCAGGTTTCTGATCCAAATGAGCTCACTAGTAAGCTTCCTCATTGCTCTATATTCTGCCTCAGCACTTGAACATGATACCACCTTCTGCTTCTTGCTTTTCCAAGTGACCAGATTGCCTCCTATGAAGGTGCAATAGCCAGTAGTAGACCTCCTGTCCACTCTATCACCAGCCCAATCTGCATCACAATACCCTACAATCTCTGTGCTCTTGTTGCAACCCATCCAAACACCTTGACCAGGAGCCTCCCTTAGGTATCTCAAGATCCTCTCCACCATGTTCCAATGGTGAACCTTTTGGTGCTTGCATATGCTGGCTCACTTGGTTGACAGCAAAGCAAATGTCTGGTCTTGTGATGGTGAGATAGATCAGCTTCCCCACCATTCTTCTATAGAGTTTGAAGTCTCCAAATGGTGTATCTTCAAACCCCCCTCACGCAATATCTTGTAACCCTCTTCAAGTGGTGTCTTGGCTACTCTTCCACCAAGCTCTCCTGCCTCATTTAAAAGATCAAGTGTGTACTTCTTTGGCATAAGAAAAGCCCCTCTTTAGAGCGGCATATTTCTATCCCAAGGAAGTACTTAAGCTCTCCCAAATCTTTAATATCAAATGAGGATTTAAGAAAAGCTTTAGTTGAAATTATACCTTCCTTGTTGCTGCCAGTGATGATAATATCATCAACATAGATGAGGATTACAACAATGCCTTGCTTGCTGGTGAGAGTGAAGAGAGTATGGTCAGATTCTGATTTCACAAACCCTCTCCATTAAGGGTTGTGCTAAGCTTGTGATACCAGGCTCTTGGTGATTGCTTCAATCCATAGATTGCCTTCTTCAATCTAAGTACATTTCCTGGTTTGACCATGTCTTCCATTCCTGGTGGTGGTCTCATGTAGACTTCATCTTCTAATTCTCCTTGAAGAAATGCATTCTTGACATCCATTTGCCAGAGATCCCATTCCAAGTTAACAGCCAAGGAGAGAACAACTCTTATGGTGTGAAGCTTAGCCACTGGTGCAAATGTATCCAAATAGTCTTCTCCATAGACTTGAGTGTACCCTCTTGCAACCAGCCTTGTCTTCTTCCTTTCTGGTTGTCCATTTGCTTTGTACTTGATAGTGAAAAGTAGGCGACTTGTTACTGCCTTCTTGCCTTTTGGAAGTTGAGTTTCAAACCATGTATCATTCTTGATCATAGCTCCTATCTCATCTCCCACTGATTCTCTCCACTCATCCAGTGCCATTGCTTCCTCATAGGTCTTTGGTATGTAAGCTTCATCTAGGTGGGTGATAAACGCCACATGTTCTTCTGGAAAGTATGCCAAGGAGCAGACTGCTTGAGTAGGATGAGCCACTGCATTGGAGTTGAAGTACACTCTAGTGCTGGTCCAGTTTGATGGATCCTTCCTCACCCTAGTACTTCTTCTCAATGTTGGATTTGCTCCTCAATCACTGCTTCATCCTGTTCCTGCTCACCCTCATACTGATCAGCAGCTCCATCTTGATCATGAACTGACTCATCTGCTGGTGTTGATTCATGCTCATTGCCCCCTTCAGGATCAGGATGGACTGGCTCAATAATAGGTGTTGCTTCTTCATTGTGACAGCAACTGGTGGTGGATGGAGTGGTTCTAGGCGCCTCACTGCTCCTAGGCTGGGAGATGCCTAAACTCTCCATGATGATTCTCAGGTTGTTTGCTCTATCAGATGGTCCTTGTGAGAGATCTCTAAGGCTTTCCCAGCTCTTCTCATCATAGTAACCCTTTGATTCTACAAACTGCACATCCCTTGAGACCATTACCCTTCTTGAATCTGGTGCATAGCACTTGTATCCTTTCTGGGTGTGAGAGTATCCTATAAACATAGCTTTGACACTCTTGGGATCAAGCTTGTTTCTCTTCTCACCTGGTACCAAGACATAACACACACAACCAAACACACGTAAGTGATCAATAGGAGGTTAGTCTTGTTTAATACCTGAAATGGTGAGATATCTTGAAGGACTTTGGTGGGGACTCTGTTGATAAGATAGCATGCGGTCACCACAGCATCTCCCCAAAATCTTTTAGGTACATTGGAGTGAAACATCATGCTCCTTGCAACCTCCATGAGATGGCGATTTTTCCTCTCAGCCACTCCATTTTGTTGTGGTGTGTATGGACAGCTTGTCTGATGTATAATTCCATGTTTTGCTAAGTGTTGTTTGAAAGCATGGCCAGTGTATTCACCTCCATTATCTGACCTAAAAATTTTGATCTTGGAATTGAAATGGTTAGTGACATAGTTTTGGAAGTTAATAAAAGCTTCTAAAACTCTATCTTTACTTGGAATCAGAGTTAGCCAAGTATATTTGATTTTTCATCTATGAAAGTCACAAAATATTTATGGTTTTCTCTAGAAACACAAGGTGCAGTCCAAACATCAGAGTGAACAAGATCAAAGCAATTTCTCATAAATAGTCATTGATGAAGGGAAAACAGATTTATGATGTTTACCAAGAATACAAGCCTCACAAGTTTCATTTTGCAAAGACAGATTAGGTAACATCAATTTCAAAGCATGAGAATGAGGATGGCCTAATCTAGCATGCCATAACACATCATTAGCTAAAACAGAAGCAGAATTAAAAGCATAAGAGGAATCTGATCTAGGCTTGGTATCTTCAAGAAAGTATAGCTCTCCCTTGCTCACACCTTTGCCAGCATCTTACTGGTCTTAATATCCTGAAAGCACACATCATTAGGACTAAAAATAACATTGCAATGTAAATCATTAGTGGCTCTTTTCACAGATAAAAGATTAGAAGCAAAGGTTGGCATATAAAAAGCTTGAGATTCTTTATTAAACAGATTCAGATTTCCTACTCCTTCTATGGGAATTCTATCACCATTTGCTATCACAACACTTCCTAGAGCTGGTTTAATATCACTAATCAGTTTAGCATCCCTAATCATATGATGAGAAGCTCCTGAATCAATGATTAAAGGTCTAGCAGTGTGAGATGCAGTGTGAATAGAATTTAAAGCATTAATACTTTGGTTACCAGAGTTTGCATTGAGGGCTTTGATCAAGGCCTCAATGTCTGACTTCCTGATGAATGCATCCTCAGGGGATGGCTGAGACCTGGCGTGAGAGGTGGAACCACCAGTGTGAATTGTAGAGACCAAGGCTCTCCCATCATCTCCCATGCGCATGGAACTAGATGCTGGATGCTCTTGAGCTCTTGCTTCATGTGCTCTGGTCTGGTTGTACTTGTTTGCTGAGGCTGGCCTGAGATGAGGATGGAGGATCCAGCAGTTGGTCTTGGAGTGTCCTTTATACTTGCAATGCTCACAAGTTACTGACTTGTCTCCTCCTCCTCTTGGCTTGAAGTGAGCTTTGTTGGCTGAAGCACTTCCACCTTCTCAGACTTGTGTGCCATAGACAAGTCTCCTTTTCCCACCACCAAATAGTCCATCTGAGCCTATCTCCTTTTGTAGTTGAGCACACACTTCATCATAGCTTGGAAGCTCCTTGTCTCTTAGTATATGCCTAACCACATCAGTGAAGCTTGGACTGAGTGTGAGAAGTAGTCCAAAGACTTTGTCTTGCTCACGCCTGATCTCAAGAGCTTCAGGGTCATTGGTGCTTGGTCTTAGCATCTCCAACTCAGACCATAGCTGGCTGTACTTCCCAAGATGTTGGTGAAGTCTCCTTCTTCTTGCTGCAAGTTGTTAATGGCTCTCTTCACTTCATAAATTCTTGTGAGGTTTGAAGTGTTGCCATAAACCTTTGCAAAGTGTCCCACAACTGTTTTGGTGTTGTGCAGTGACAGTAGGTGTCCATGAGTGGACCATCAAGAGAGCTATGCAAGATAGACAGCACCATGAGATCTTCCTGAGCCCATTTGCCTTCATCTATCACTACAATCTCCTTGCCATCTTCTCCTTGGGTGATTTGCTTTGGAGCTGAGCTTGAAGTCACATGCTGCCAAAGTCCTCTTCCTCCAAGGGCTGTCATGGTCATCCTAGACCATGTAATGTAGTTTCCTGGTCCCTTGAGTGTAACTGGGATCGCACAGTGTTGTAAGTCTCCATTCTTCTAGTTAGGCGCCAAGATAATTTTTGAATTTCAAGGCTGGTTTGAGTGAATCAACTCTGGAACTGAGAGAACTCAAGTTTAGAGACAAGATAAACACTCAAAAGAAAGAAATAGAGACAGAATAGAGTGAGCACAGCCAAGAATTTTAAAGAAAATCTCAAAACACTCAAGAACACTCAAGAACTCAGATTTATTATCCACTGGATAAAAGAAATCTGAAGAGAAATTTGTGAAGTAAAACAGAGAGAAATATATAAAAAGAAATCAGAGTGTGTTGCGGAATTGATTTGGTACTCAGGAGCTAAGAAGCTCTGATACCATGTTAGAAATAATAAGAACAGATGATGAACAAGTGAGATAGTGTGAGCACAGAGTTAAGAGAGAGAGAGAGAAATCGACAATAGAGAGAGAGTAAAGGAAGGATTGTATTTCCTTAATCTTATTGTGAGAGAGGTTACATGAATATATAGCACATTGCCTTGTTACAGGAATAAATAATCTATCCTAGGCAAGTACATAAACAAATAAACAAATGGGTTCTGATCAAGCATGAGAGTGACAGGTCAACAAACGGTCTCTCCATAAACAGAACAATGTGACCATGCTTATTTTAATCACTCTCCTTTCTCATGTATTCCCAACGGTCTCCTCCTCTTCTGATGTCGACCAAGGTGTGTTTGAACTTGCCTGCCTTCTAACTCCCGTTAGTCATGCACTGGTACCTTGCACAACAAGTGTTTGTACGGATATGCTTGTATTTCAAAGTAATCTCGGATCTGCTTCTACTTCATGTATCTCCATCTCCTCTCCTCTTTCTGATTTATTTAATCCTTTGTCAATAGGAACCACGATCTAAGAAAGCTTTATTTTAAACCACTAATCAGTTGAGAATAACCAGGAAGTTGAATAAATCTCATAGGAGTTGTGAGTAAGAAGATATCCCACTTTCTATCCAGATGATTCCAGATTAGCCTGTTCGGACATATGGCAATATCTTCATGATTCTTATCAAACCAGGATGAACCACGATCTAAGAAGCTTTATTTGGAACCACTAATCAGTGGAGAATAACCAGGAAGTTGAATAAATCTCATAAGTGTTGTGAGCAAGAAGATATCCCACCTTCTATCCAGATGATTCCAGATTAGCCTGTTCGGACATATGCCATATCTTCATGATTCTTATCAAACCAGGATGAACCACGATCTAAGAAGCTTTATTTGGAACCACTAATCAGTGGAGAATAACCAGGAAGTTGAATAAATCTCATAGGAGTTGTGAGTAAGAAGATATCCCACTTTATATCCAGATGATTCCAGATTAGCCTGTTCGGACATATGCAATATCTTCATGATTCTTATCAAACCAGGATGAACCACGATCTAAGAAGCTTTATTTGGAACCACTAATCAGTGGAGAATAACCAGGAAGTTGAATAAATCTCATAGGAGTGTAATTAAGAAGATATCCCACTTTCTATCCAGATGATTCCAGATTAGCCTGTTCGAACATATGCAATATCTTCATGATTCTTATCAAACCAGGATGAACCACGATCTAAGAAGCTTTTTTGGAACCACTAATCAGTGGAGAATAACCAGGAAGTTGAATAAATCTCATAGGAGTTGTGAGTAAGAAGATATCCCACTTTCTATCCAGATGATTCCAGATTAGCCTGTTCGGACATATGGCAATATCTTCATGATTCTTATCAAACCAGGATGAACCACGATCTAAGAAGCTTTATTTGAACCACTAATCAGTGGAGAATTAACCAGGAAGTTGAATAAATCTCATAAGTTTGTGAGCAAGAAGATATCCCACCTTCTATCCAGATGATTCCAGATTAGCCTGTTCGGACATATGCCATATCTTCATGATTCTTATCAAACCAGGATGAACCACGATCTAAGAAGCTTTATTTGAACCACTAATCAGTGGAGAATAACCAGGAAGTTGAATAAATCTCATAGGAGTTGTGAGTAAGAAGATATCCCACTTTCTATCCAGATGATTCCAGATTAGCCTGTTCGGACATATGGCAATATCTTCATGATTCTTATCAAACCAGGATGAACCACGATCTAAGAAGCTTTATTTGGAACCACTAATCAGTGGAGAATAACCAGGAAGTTGAATAAATCTCATAGGAGTTGTGAGTAAGAAGATATCCCACTTTCTATCCAGATGATTCCAGATTAGCCTGTTCGGACATATGGCAATATCTTCATGATTCTTATCAAACCAGGATGAACCACGATCTAAGAAGCTTTATTTGGAACCACTAATCAGTGGAGAATAACCAGGAAGTTGAATAAATCTCATAAGTGTTGTGAGCAAGAAGATATCCCACTTCTATCCAGATGATTCCAGATTAGCCTGTTCGGACATATGCCATTATCTTCATGATTCTTATCAAACCAGGATGAACCACGATCTAAGAAGCTTTATTGGAAACCACTAATCAGTGGAGAATAACCAGGAAGTTGAATAAATCTCATAAGAGTTGTGAGCAAGAAGATATCCCACTTTCTATCCAGATGATTCCAGATTAGCCTGTTCGGACATATGCCATTATCTTCATTCTTATCAAACCAGGATGAACCACGATCTAAGAAGCTTTATTTGGAACCACTAATCAGTGGAGAATAACCAGGAAGTTGAATAAATCTCATAGGAGTTGTGAGTAAGAAGATATCCCACTTTCTATCCAGATGATTCCAGATTAGCCTGTTCGGACATATGGCAATATCTTCATGATTCTTATCAAACCAGGATGAACCACGATCTAAAGCTTTATTTGGAACCACTAATCAGTGGAGAATAACCAGGAAGTTGAATAAATCTCATAAGAGTTGTGAGTAAGAAGATATCCCACCTTCTATCCAGATGTCCAGATTTGCCTGTTCGGACATATGCCATTATCTTCATGATTCTTATCAAACCAGGATGAACCACGATCTAAGAAGCTTTATTTGGAACCACTAATCAGTGGAGAATAACCAGGAAGTTGAAAATCTCAAGTAGTTGTGAGCAAGAAGATTATCCCACTTCTATCCCAGATGATTCCAATTAGCCTGTTCGGACATATGGCAATATCTTCATGATTCTTATTAAACCAGGATGAACCACGACTAAGAAGCTTTATTTGGAACCACTAATCAGTGGAGAATAAC
>NW_026619586.1:0-7680 GCF_000801105.2 Raphanus sativus | reverse complement strand
CTAGGTCGCCTCTGATATGTTTGAAAGAAGAGAGAGACGTTGGAGTGTGAAGACAAGAAGGGGGATGTCGGCAAGAGTATAATATTGTATTACTCTTGCCTTGGAGCCGTTGGATGACAGGTCGCTATCCAAGACCAGGCGACCAGACTACTTGCTCATTTGTTTATGCTTTTCTCCTTGTTGCTTCTCTTATGCTGCTTATGTCGATATATTAACCTTGTATGTGAACCATTTCAGTTAAGTGAATGAAAGTGAAACCACTTCCAAACGTCTCTCTCTCGGATTCTCTCAATCTCACTCTCTTAGTTAACTCATTCTCATCAATCTTCACACTAATCTCTAAATCTCACACCTATGAGATTTATCCAACTTCCTGGTTATTCTCCACTGATTAGTGGTTCAAATAAAGCTTCTTAGATCGTGGTTCATCCTGGTTTGATAAGAATCATGAAGATATTGCCATATGTCCGAACAGGCTAATCTGGAATCATCTGGATATAAAGTGGGATATCTTCTTACTCCCAACTCCTGTGAGATTTATTCAACTTCCTGGTTATTCTCCACTGGATTAGTGTTTCTAAATAAAGCTTCTTAGATTGGGTTCATCCTGGTTTGATAAGAATCATGAAGATAATGCCATATGTCCGAACAGGCTAATCTGGAATCATCTGGATAGAAAGTGGATATCTTCTTAGTCACAACTCCTATGAGATTTATTCAACTTCCTGGTTATTCTCCACTGATTAGTGGTTCCAAATAAAGCTTCTTAGATCGTGGTTCATCCTGGTTTGATAAAATCATGAAGATATTGCCATATATCCGAACAGGCCAAATCTGGAATCATCTGGATAGAAAGTGGGATATCTCTTCTTACTCACAACTCTATGAGATTTATTCAACTTCCTGGTTATTCTCCACTGATTAGTGGTTCCAAATAAAGCTTCTTAGATCGTGGTTCATCCTGGTTGATAAGAATCATGAAGATATTGCCATATGTCCGAAACAGGCTAATCTGGAATCATCTGGATAGAAGTGGGATATCTTCTTACTCACAACTCCTATGAGATTTATTCAACTTCCTGGTTATTATCCACTGATTAGTGGTTCCCAATCACACTCTTATATATTGGTTCATCCTGTTTTTGATAAGAATTCATGAAGATAATGCATATGTCCGAACAGGCTAATCTGGAATCATCTGCATAGGAAGTGGGATATCTCTTACTCACAACTCCTATGAAGTTTATTCAACTTCCTGGTTATTCTCTACTGATTAGTGGTTTCTAAATCAATTTTCTTACATATTGTTTCATCCTTTTTGATAGAATCATGAAGCTATTGCCATATGTCCGAACAGGCTAATCTGTAATCACCTGGATAGAAAGTGGGATATCTTCTTACTCACAACTCCTATGAGATTTATCATCTTCCTGTTATTCTCCACTGATTAGTGGTTCCAAATAAAAGCTTCTTAGATCGGGTTCATCCTGGTTTGATAAGAATCATGAAGATATTGCCATATGTCCGAACAGGCTAATCTGGAATCATCTGGATAGAAAGTGGGATATCTTCTTACTCACCAACTCCTATGAGATTTATTCAACTTCCTGGTTATTCTCCACTGATTATTGGTTCCAATAAAAAGCTTCTTAGATCGTGGTTCATCCTGGTTTGATAAGATCATGAAGATATTGCCATATGTCCGAAACAGGCTATCTGGAATCATCTGGATAAAAAGTGGGATCTGTTCTTACTCACAAACTCCTGTGAGATTTATTCAACTTTCTGGTATTCTCCACTGATTTAGTGGTTCCAAATAAAGCTTCTTAGATCGTGGTTCATCCTGGTTTGATAAGAATCATGAAGATATTGCCATATGTCCGAACAGGCTAATCTGGAATCATTTGGATATAAAGTGGGATTATCTTCTTACTCACAACTCCTATGAGATTTATTTTAACTTCCTGGTTATTCTCCACTAATTAGTGGTTCCCAATCAAGCTTCTTACATATTGGTTCATCTTGGTTTGATAGAATCATGAAGCTATTGCCATATGTCCGAACAGGCTAATCTGGAATCATCTGGATAGAAAGTGGGATATCTTCTACTCACAACTCCTATGAGATTTATTCAACTTCCTGGTTATTCTCCACTGATCAGTGGTTCCAAATAAAGCTTCTTAGATCGTTGGTTCATCCTGTTTGATAAGAATCATGAAGATATTGCCATATGTCGAAACAGGCTGTTAAATTGTATGGATTAAGAGAATATATGAGGTGATTTATCAAGAACAGTGTGAGAAGTGAAGGGATAATTCGAGAGAGAGAGAGAGAGAGAGAGAGATTGCGCAAAGTATGAGAGAAGAGGAATTGTATTTCCCTTGATCGAAAATAGCTTGCATACAACATATATTTAAAGCCATATCAGGCCAAGTCAAGACAATAAGAATTAGATTAAACTAAGCTGGTCTTCTCAAGGAACTGGCCGAGATAGTGACAGGTCTTAAACGGCTCCAAGGAGAGAGGAACATGTGACTTCTATTGTATTTTAATGTTGCGACATCTTCCTCCTTGTCTTGATCCTCCAACGGTCTCTCTCCTTCTAAATCAATACTTAGCAAGTTTATTGGTTTCCTTGCTGTTTAGGACTAAGTTGATACCGTGTGGATCAAGTCTTGTACGGATAACCTTGCAACACACTTCATAACCATCCGAGACCACTCTTGCTTATCTTGTCCACTCTTATTCATCTTGTAAGCCTTTCATGCCTTGTATGCTTTCATGTCAACACTCCCCCTCAAGCTTGACCATATGGAAACAAGTCAAGCTTGGAAGCCATGAAGCAATCCCTCATTAAAACCTTAGCTAGGCAAAACCCAGTGGGATAAAATCCAAGCCAAGGAAAAAGAGTAGATCACTTCATGGAGGAGAGATCAGTGACATGAGATATCTATGAGTCCCATCCTCGGATGGATGGACTCACAAACCTTAGTACTTGCTGCCTTTGTGAAGATATCAGCTAGCTGGTCTTCACTTCTTGTGTAGCATGGAGGATCACTTGCTGCTCCACTGCTTGTCTCACCTTGTGGCAGTCTACTTCTATGTGTTTGGTTCTCTCATGGAAGACTGAGTTGGATGCAATGTGTATTGCCGCCTGGTTGTCACAATGCATAGTCATTGGGTGTTGTGATCTCGATCCCCAAGTCCTTTAGCAATCCCTTGATCCATATAAGCTCACTTGTAAGCTTCCTCATTGATCTATACTCTGCCTCAGCACTTGAACATGATACCACCTTCTGCTTCTTGCTCTTCCATGTGACCAGATTCCCTCCAATGAAGGTGCAATAGCCTGTAGTTGATCTTCTATCAACCCTATCTCCAGCCCAATCAGCATCACAGTACCCAACCACTTCAGTGTTCTTGTTACATGCCATCCACACTCCTTGACCAGGCGCCTCTCTCAAGTATCTTAAGATCCTTTCCACCATGTTCCAGTGATGCACCTTAGGAGATCCCATGTGCTGGCTTACTTGGTTCACAGCAAAACATACATCAGGTCTGGTGATGGTTAGATAGATAAGCTTGCCCACCATTCTTCTATACTTCTTGACATCTTTGAATGGAGTAGCTTCATACTCCCCCTCTCGCAGTACCTTGTAGCCTTCTTCCAATGGTGTTTTGGCCTGTTTGCTTCCAATGGTTCCTGCCTCATTCAAGATATCAAGTGTGTACTTCCTTTGAGATATGAACAGCCCCTCTTTAGAGCGGCAAAATTCAATCCCTAGGAAGTACCTTAACTCTCCCAAATCCTTAATATCAAAAGTAGATTTGAGAAAAGATTTAGTTGAGATGATACCTTCCTTGTTGCTACCAGTGATGATTATATCATCAACATATACCAGTATGACTATGATACCTTCCTTGCTGGTGAGAGTGAAGAGAGAGTGGTCTGCTTGAGACTTCACAAAACCTCTTCCATTCAATGTTGAACTTAGCTTGTGGTACCATGCTCTTGGAGATTGTTTCAATCCGTAGATGGCCTTCCTGAGTCTAAGCACATTTCCTGGTTTCACCATGTCTTCAAGGCCAGGAGGAGGTCTCATGTATACTTCATCATCTAACTCTCCTTGAAGAAATGCATTCTTCACATCCATCTGCCACAAGTCCCACTCCAAGTTGACCGCAAGGGAGAGTAAGATTCTTATGGTGTGAAGTTTTGCCACTGGTGCAAATGTATCCAAGTAATCTTCACCATAAACTTGAGTGTAGCCTCTTGCCACCAGTCTGGTTTTCTTCCTCTCTGGCTTTCCATTGGCTCCATACTTGATTGTGAAGAGAAAGCCGGCTTGTCACTGCTTTCTTTCCTTTGGGAAGCTCACTTTCAAAGTATGTTCCATTCTTTTCCATAGCTCCCATCTCATCTCCAACAGATGCTCCCCACTCCTCATCTTGCATGGCTTCCTCATATGTCTTTGGAATCCATTCTTGATCTACTTCGGTGATGAAGGCTTGGTGCTCAGCTGGATAGTGAGCTAGTGAGCATACAGCACTAATGGGTTGTGCTACAGCCTCAGCATTGAAGTATACTCTTGTTTTACTCCAATCAGAAGCTGGTTTCCTGACTCTTGTACTCCTTCTTGGATGTATCAGCTCAGGTTCAGCTCATCATTGATTCCACTTGGCTCTCCCATCTGTTCCTCAGCTCCTGATCTCTCATCTTGATCATGAGATACTGAGCTTTCTTCAGGTTGAGCTTGCGCAGGCTGCTGCTCAGTTCTATCACCCCCTTCATGATCAAGATGAGTGATCTCAACACCTTCTTCAGCTTGTGTTGGAACCTCTCTGACCGGGGCTGGTGAGTTTGGCAAACTGATCCCAAGCCTTTCCATAATAACTCTGAGGTTATTAGCTCTGTCCGAGGCAGATTGAGATAGATTCTTTAGTTCTTCCCAACTCCTCTCAGCATAATACCCCTTTGATTCCAGGAACTTAACATCCTTTGATACTAGGACCCTCCTTGTATCTGGAACATAGCACTTGTATCCTTTCTGAGATGTAGAGTAGCCAATGAACATGGCCTTTGTGCTTTTAGCTTCTAACTTGTTCCTCAGTTCTCCTGGAATAAAAACAAAACACACACACCCAAACACCCGCAAATGGTCTATAGATGGTTTGGTTTTGTTCAGTACCTCATATGGTGTGGAATCAAGTAGAACCCTTGTAGGTGTGCGGTTGATTAGGTAGGTAGCAGTGACCACTGCATCTCCCCAAAATCTTTTAGGGACATTGGCGTGGAACATGATACTCCTGGCCACCTCCATAAGGTGTCTATTCTTCCTCTCAGCCACACCATTTTGTTGTGGAGTGTAAGGGCAGCTAGTTTGTTGGATAATTCCGTGTGCAGCTAAGTGTTGTTTGAAGGCTGTGCTAGTGTATTCACCACCATTATCTGATCTAAGAATTTTAATCTTGACATTGAAATGGTTAGTAATATAGTTTTGGAAATTTTTAAAAGCTTCTAGCACCCTATCTTTAGATTGTAACAATGTGATCCAAGTATACTTGGATTTTTCATCTATGAATGTCACAAAGTACTTATGCTGTTCTCTAGATGCACATGGAGCAGTCCACACATCAGAATGTATTAAATCAAAGCAATTTCATAGATAGTCTTGGATTTAGGAAACACATTTCTACAATGTTTTCCTAATATACAAGCTTCACAATCACTTTTAAAATTAATACTAGGCAACAGGATGTTCAAAGCATGCGAGTGAGGATGACCTAATCTAGCATGCCACATTACATCTTTAGGGAATTCAGAGACAGAAACAAAAAGCAGTAGATAAATCAGAAGCTGGTCTTGTGTCCTCAAGCAAGTACAAGTCCCCCTTGGTGACACCTTTTCCAAGCAACTTACTAGAATCAATATCCTGAAAAGATACACTGTTAGGAGTGAAAGTAACTTGACAATTTAAATCAGTAGTGACCCTCTTAACAGATAGCAAGTTTGAGGCAAAGGTGGGCATGTAAAAAGCTTTAGAGTCTTTATCAAACAGCCTAAGATCTCCTACACCTTTTATTGGGATTTTATCACCATTAGCTATCATCACATTTCCTATCACTGGTTCAATGTTTTTAATCAGGTTCAAATCACTAATCATGTGATGAGAAGCACCAGAGTCGATTATCAAAGGTTTAGCTGATTTTAAAACATTTAAAACATCACCAGCAGTGTGAGAAGCATTAAGAGAGATCCCAAGGGTTCTAGAGATACCAGATTCTTTTAGGGCCTTGATGAGAGCTTCCAAGTCAGACTTCTTAAGCAGCTCATCTATGTTGGTCCTTGGTGTGTTGTACACTGATGTTGAAGCCATTGCGCTTCCTCCACCATGGTTGTTGTTGGAGCAGACTGAGTTTGGCGTTGCTGGCTCAACTCCATCAGCTGAGAAGTTGGCTCTTGCATCCTGGTACTGAGTTCTTGTCTCCTTGAACTTGTTTGGCTTCAGGTGGGGATGTAGGATCCAGCACTTGTCTTTGAGATGACCCTTCTTCTTGCAGTGGTCACAGATCAATGACTTCCTATCCTCATGTTTGTAAGCAGCTTTGTTGGCGACCACTTCCTCAGCCTGGTGAGCCATGCTCAAGTCTCCTTTGGTTCCAAATAGGCTTACTGACCCTTCTTCCTTCTGGATTTGAGCACAAACATCATCTAAGTCTGGAAGCTTATCCGCCCTTAGGATATGCTTGATAAGGCCACCATAGGATGAGTTGAGTGTGAGCAGCATCCCAAAGACTTTATCTTCTTCACGCCTAGCTAGGAGGATATCATTGTCCACAGTGTGGGGTCTTAATATCTCCAGCTCTGCCCAAAGAGACCTGAACTTGCCAAAGTGAGGCTGAAACTCCACATCTCCTTGACTGAGACCATTGAGGGCTTTCTTCACTTCAAAGACCTTGGTGAGGTTGGAGACATTCCCATAAACCTTGTAGAGGGTGTCCCACAACTGCTTGGTAGTCTCACAGTAAGAGTAAGACTCCATAATTGCTGGTTCAAGTGAGCTAAGGAGAGCTGAGAGCACCATGAGATCTTCTTGTTCCCATTTCTCTTCATCAGCTACCACCTTCTCCTTTCCATCTTCTCCTTGGCCGGTTTTGTTTGGAGCTGATGCTGTTGTTGCATACTTCCATAAACCTTTTCCTCCAAGGGCTCTCTTCACCATCCTGGCCCAGAAGAGATAGTTAATCCCTTTCAAGGTCACAGGTATGTTGAGGTGTTTGTTGTTGTTGTTGTTGCTTTCCTCCATCTTTCTTTCAAATCGCCAAGAACAGGAGAGAGAAAGTTAAGAACAAAGATGAGATGAACAAGAACAGAGTTTGCGGAAGTTTAGAATAGGTTTCAAGAGCTTTGATGCTCTGATACCATGTTAAATTGTATGGATTAAGAGAATATATGAGGTGATTTATCAAGAACAGTGTGAGAAGTGAAGGATAATTCGAGAGAGAGAGAGAGAGAGAGAGAGATTGCGCAAAGTATGAGAGAAGAGGAATTGTATTTCCCTTAATCAAAATAGCTTGCATACAACATATAATTTAAAGCCATATCAGGCCAAGTCAAAGACAATAAGAATTAGATTAAACTAGCTGGTCTTCTCAAGGAACTGGCCGAGATAGTGACAG
>NW_026619585.1:0-7680 GCF_000801105.2 Raphanus sativus | reverse complement strand
TATCTTCATGATTCTTATCAAACCAGGATGAACCACGATCTAAGAAGCTTTATTTGGAACCACTAATCAGTGGAGAATAACCAGGAAGTTGAATAAATCTCATAACTGTTGTGAGCAAGAAGATATCCCACTTTCTATCCAGATGATTCCAGATTAGCCTGTTCGAACATATGGCAATATCTTCATGATTCTTATCAAACCAGGATGAACCAAGATCTAAGAAGCTTTATTTGGAACTACTAATCAGTGGAGAATAACCAGGAAGTTGAATAAATCTCATAGGAGTTGTGAGTAAGAAGATATATCCCACTTTCTATCCAGATGATTCCAGATTAGCCTGTTCGAACATATGGCAATATCTTCATGATTCTTATCAAACAGGATGAACCCACGATCTAAGAAGCTTTATTTGGAACCACTAATCAGTGGAGAATAACCAGGAAGTTGAATAAATCTCATAGGAGTTGTGAGTAAGAAGATATCCCACCTTCTATCCAGATGATTCCAGATTAGCCTGTTCGGACATATGCCATTATCTTCATGATTCTTATCAAACCAGGATGAACCACGATCTAAGAAGCTCTATTTGGAACCACTAATCAGTGGAGAATAACCAGGAAGTTGAATAAATCTCATAGGAGTTGTGAGTAAGAAGATATCCCACCTTCTATCCAGATGATCCAGATTAGCCTGTTCGGACATATGCCATTATCTTCATGATTCTTATAAACCAGGATGAACCACGTGTTGAGATGAAGCAATAAAGAGATAAGTATGATAGCTAAGGATGAAGAGAAGCACCCGGAGTGATCAAGAAAGCACAAGTAGACTTGTCCGTACAGTTTGGTCTAAGAGAGACCTAACGTAGCTTAGAAGACAAGGTACTGGTTATCTTGAGAAGGAAGGGATCAAGTTGACATTCAAATAAGAAATGGTATCGACAAAGGAGCAGAGAGACGTTGGAGGAAAGAGTCACGGGTGAGAATAAGAAGGAGGAGACCGTTAGCACCTGTCACTGTCCAACAAGGCTGGACGAGCCCCTGCGCAAGATCAGAGCTATTTCTTTATTGTTAACTCTGTCAACTTGATTATAATATTGTAATCTCTTTGTCTATTTAAAGACTTGTAACATGTTCTAATATTATCAAGGAAAGAGTTTCATATTCTCTTTGTCTCAATACTCTCTCTCGCCATCTCTCTTTACTCATCAATGTCTCAACTATTCTCTCCTTGATTCTCTTACACTATCAATTCTCACATGGTATCAGAGCTTTAAGCTCCTGAAACCTGTTCTTCCGCAAACTCTTTGATTTTTCTTTTCTATTTTGGGTAAAGTTCATCTTGTTCTTGAGGTGTTCTTCTTTTTCTGTTCCAGAATTTGCCAAAAATAGCAAAGTTCTTCTTTTACTCAAAACTTCTTGTTCTTGATGGATTCTACTGGTGAACACTCACGGATGGTGACCATTCCAGTTACTCTCAAGGGAGCTAACTACCTACACTGGGCGAGGCTAACTAAAACCGCTCTTGGAGGCAGAGGACTCTGGGAGGTGGTTGAAGAAGGCAGGAGCAACAAGAAGAAGACTGTCCTAGGAGAGGATGGCAAAGAAGTGGTGCAAGCTGAAGCTGATGACAAGAAGCGAGTTCAAGAGGATCTCCTGGTCTTGTCTATCATCCAACACAGCCTTGAGGCATCAATCTTGGAGTCTTACGCCTACTGTGAGACTTCAAAAGAACTATGGGATACACTCCAAAAGGTGTTTGGGAATGTATCCAACATTAACCGAGTGTTTGAAGTCAAGAGGGCTATCAACAACTTGTGTCAAGAGGATACTGAGTTTGATAAACACTTTGGGAAGTTCAGATCTCTATGGGCAGAGCTGGAGATGTTGAGACCAGCAACCCTTGACCCGGATGTACTAATGAGAGAAGAGAGCAAGATAAGGTCTTTGCCTTGCTATTCTCTCTTAATCCCGGGTACAATGAGTTGATCAAGCACATACTGAGGGGAGTGAGTCTCCCATCTCTGGATGAAGTGTGTGCTCAGATTCAAAAGGAGCAAGGCTCAGTTGGTCTCTTTGGAGGGAAGAAAGACCTGGTGATAGCAAACCAAGCAGAAGGTGTTGCTAACAAAGGCTACTTCAACCTGAAGACAAGAAGGTGTGGGTGTGTGACCACTGCAAGAAGAAGGGACATGGGAAAGACAAGTGCTGGTTGCTTCATCCTCATTTGAAGCCACAGAAGTTCCGGACTAGCACCAATGAAGCAAGAGCTAACTACTCAGGCGACATAGGTGAACCCGGAGCAGGCAATGGAGGAGAGAAGGCTCTAGCTTCCAGCTCAACCGTGAGGAACACTCAAGATGAGACTATCAGGCGCTCTGACATTGAAGCTCTCATCAAAATCCTCAAAGATAACTCTGGTAACACTCTTGGTACATCTCTCCATGCGCTTATGAGTAATGTCTCTATGAATGCTTTAACTAGTTCTAAATTGATGAAACCTCTAGTTATTGATTCAGGAGCAAGTCATCACATGATTAGTGATGTGAGCTTAATTAAAAACATTGTCCCTGCTCTAGGAATGTGATGATAGCTAATGGAGATAAGATACCAATTAAAGGCATAGGAGATCTTAAATTGTTTAACAAGGATTCAAAAGCTCTTTATATGCCTAGCTTTGCCTCTAATTTGTTATCTGTGAAAAGAGTGACTAATGATTTAAATTGCAGTGTTACATTCACTCCTAACCAAGTGTACTTTCAGGATATTGAGACTAGTAGGTTGCTTGGCAATGGTGTGACTAAGGGAGACTTGTACTTGCTTGAAGACACCAAGTCATCATCCGATTTATCTACTGCTTTAAACTCTGTTTCTGATTTCCCTAAAGATGTATTGTGGCATGCTAGATTAGGTCATCCTCATTCTCGTGCTTTGAACATCATGTTGCCTAGTATTTCTTTTAAAACTGATTGTGAAGCTTGTATCTTAGGGAAACATTGCAAAACAGTGTTCCCTAGTTCAAGTAAAATTTATGAAAGTTGTTTTGATTTGATTCACTCTGATGTTTGGACCGCACCATGTGTTTCTAGAGAGCATCACAAATATTTTGTCACATTTATAGATGAGAAGTCTAAGTACACATGGATCACTTATTGCCATCCAAAGATCGAGTCTTAGAAGCTTTCATAAACTTTCAAAATTATGTCACTAATCATTTCAATGCTAAGATAAAGATATTGAGATCAGATAATGGAGGGGATAAAACAATGCGTTCAAACAACACTTAGCCAAACATGGGATGATCCATCAAACTAGCTGTCCATACACTCCACAACAAAATGGTGTAGCTGAGAGGAAGAACCGGCATCTCATGGAGGTAGCTAGGAGTATGATGTTCCACACCAGTATGCCTAAACGTTTCTGGAGTGATGCTGTCTCAACAGCTTGTTATTTGATCAATAGAACTCCCACCAAAGTTCTGAAGGATCAATCTCCTTATGAGGTACTGAATCACACTAAACCTTCTATTGAACATATGCGTGTGTTTGGTTGCCTTTGCTTTGTCTTTGTTCCAGGTGAACAAAGAGATAAACTGGCACCAAAGAGTACTAGAGCTGTGTTCATTGGATATTCTCCTCATCAGAGGGGTATAAGTGCTTTGTACCAGAGACCAGGAGGGTCTTAATCTCAAGGGATGTGAAGTTCATTGAATCCAAGGGTTACTATGATGGGAGGAATTGGAGGATTTGGAAAATCTATCTCAATCTGCTTCAGATAGAGCCAGCAATCTCAAGAAGGTTATGGAAAGCCTTGGCATCAGGATACCTAGTGAGAGGTCAACCGGTGTCCAAGAAACAACACCAGCACCAGAAGGGTCCGGAGGTGATGATGATAGCTTGGAAATCACTCACCTTGATCCTGAAGGGGAGAATCAAACTGAACCACATCAAGAGGATAGTTCAGTGAGTCATGATCAAGCTGAGCCGCAAGCTCAAGGGGAGCAACATCACAACACTCAAGAGGAGACAGTTGTGAGTACAAGCCAGCAGCATAGTGAACCAGTGATACCTGAGGATAATCCACATCAAGCACAGCCAAGAAGGAGTTCTAGGATCAGACAACCAGCATCAAACTGGAAGAACAACAGAGTCTACTTCAACTCTCAAGCTGTAGCACATCCAATACAAGCAGTGTGTTCTTTAGCTCAGTATCCGCAAGAACATGTAGTGTTTATTGCGGAGTTGGATCAGGAATACATCCCTAAGACCTATGAAGAAGCAATGGAGCATGCTGAGTGGAGAGAATCAGTGGGGTGTGAAAGTAATGCTATGATCATCAATGACACCTGGTATGAGTCAGAGCTACCCAAAGGCAAGAGGGCAGTAACAAGTCGCTGGATCTTCACTATCAAATACAATGCTGATGGTACAGTAGAGAGGCGCAAGACAAGATTAGTAGCAAGAGGCTTCACTCAGACTTATGGAGAAGACTATCTTGATACCTTTGCGCCAGTTGCAAAACTCCATACAATCAGGATAGTCTTATCATTGGCAGTGAATCTAGAATGGGATCTCTGGCAAATGGATGTGAAGAATGCATTCTTACAAGGAGAGTTGGAAGATGAAGTGTACATGAAGCCACCTCCTGGTTTAGAGCATCTAGTGAAGCCTGGAAATGTACTTAGATTGAAGAAAGCCATCTACGGTCTGAAGCAATCACCTAGGGCCTGGTATCACAAGCTAAGCACCACACTCAATGGGAGAGGATTTAGGAAGTCAGAAGCTGATCACCTTGTTCACTCTCACCAGTAAGAAGGGAATCATTGTGATCTTGGTCTATGTGGATGATATCATCATCACTGGCAGTGATAAAGAAGGGATACTTGCAACCAAGACATATCTCAAGTCATCATTTGATATTAAGGATTTGGGAGAGCTCAGTATTTCCTAGGCATTGAGATATGTCGATTCCAAGGAGGGATTGTTCTTATCTCAAAGGAAGTATGCTTTGGATTTGCTAAAAGAGGCTGGTGATCTAGGAGGAAGAGCTGCAAAAACCCCACTTGAAGATGGATATAAAGTGATGCGTGAGGGGGAGATTGATAATCAACCATACACTGATGTCAAGCACTATAGAAGAATGGTTGGAAAACTTATCTACCTCACCATAACAAGACCAGATGATGCAACCAAGGCCTAGACTTGCAAGGATTGGCGACAGATGAGCTGAACCAGCTCACTGATACTGATGAGGAGACAAGTGAGCTAAACCAGCTGAGTGAGACTGAGGAGAAGCAGGATGAGCTGAACACTGATGGGGAGCTGAACACTGATTGCAAGATGGACCGAGACCCATTCTCCTTTCCTAGTGGGCCAATCACTCGATCACAAACCAGGAAATTGAAGGAAGCAATTGTTGGTTTGGTTTGCTTCAACCAAACTCGAATTCAATCAAAGATCAAGACCAAATCGAAGTCAAGATATTCAACTATTCAGTCTTTAGTCTTGCCTAAGTTTTCTACAGTTTTAAGTATGAGGTTTTGTTTCAATAAGTCAAAAACGTGTTCTTTGTTCTACATAAACCCTATGTCGATTTCTAATAAGATTCATTCACTCTTTTTAATCAAAAATCTCTAAAACTGTGAATCCTTTGTTCATCTTTGAACATTGTTTGCTTAGGAGTAAAATCCTCTGCTCTTTGCTTGTTGATCACGTCCGAGCGGTGCCCTGCTCGATCACAAGCACATCGAACAAGTGTTTGATCTCCCATCGATCTCACACTGAAGTATCATCAACCATCTCTACCTTCATCCATAAACCATCTCCCATCTATCCTCATTATCCATAGAAACCATTGTTCTATCCATCCAACGAACCCATAAACCAAATCACCCTCAAGGATCATAAAAGGGAATCAAAACCAAGTAGGGTTTCATTAAGTGGTATCAGAGCAGATTTGAGGGCTACTGATTGGGGTTTGTTCTCGATTTCTTTCTTCTCTTTTGGGAACCTTATTTGATTCATCATACTCTCTATACTCTTCTCTGTCTATCTAAAAGTGCGAGGGGGCCGACCAGATAAAAATATAATAAGATCAAAGTATCTAAGGCTGAAGAGAATCCAGCCAGACTGAAGAGAAATCCAGTCTCTGGTGGTAAAGCTCCTTGCGATCTAAATCTCTTAATACTGTCTATCTTTCTTCTTTTGGGGTAGGGGATTTGTTCTGAAAGTTTTGAACCTTGATCACTGCTGAGCTATTGGATTCACAGAGTTTGTTCACTACCAACACTTGAGAGAAACACCCAGTGAGGCTTCGGCTATCTATACTTGTCTACTTACTTTTCTTGTTGAGTTTCTTAACAGGAAGCCATGTCTGAAAGTGACCAGGAACGAGAGGGAGACCAGCAGCTAGACTAGATAAAACTCAAATGGAAGCTTTGATAGCTACTCTTATGAACGAGATGGATAAAAAACTTGAATTTGCTGGGATTACCGTTCTACTAATGATGTTTTGGTTAATACTTCACAGGTTAGGAGAGCAGCTAGAGAGAAGAGGAGAGGAAAGCGACCTGCAGTAGCTAATGATCTAGACTCCTCCTCTGGTCGTAGCACGGATGAAGATCGATCAGAAAGATCCATCAGGACAGGACGAGCAGCTTCTCAAACCAGGTCAGACCGTGCAATGTCTCAAAATAGACATACCACCCGTCGAGCACCAAGAGACAGACCTGATGACCGTCTTGGAAACCTTAAGCTCCGGATACCTGTCTTTGGAGGCACTAGCAACCCTGATGACTATCTTGATTGGGGAGAGAAGAATTGAATTGGTGTTTGACTGCCAAGATTATTCGGAGAAGAAGAAGGTAAGGCTTGCTGTAACTGAGTTCAATGGTTATGCCTTGCATTTGGTGGGATCAGATTGTTACTACAAGAAGGAGGACTGGAGAAGCACAAGTTGCATCCTGGTATGAACTCAAGACTCTTATGAAGAAACGTTTTGTGCCAAGTTATTATGGGAAAGAGGTGCATCAAAAACTCAGGAGACTTACCCAAGGCACGAGGGAGTAGAAGAATACTATCAAGAGATGGAAACTCTTATGCTTAAGGGTGGAGTAGCTGAATCAGCTGAGGCTACTATGGCACGTTTCCAGGCTGGGTGAGCAGAGACATTCAGGATCGCATAGAGTTGTATGAGTATGAGGATATCTTTGAGTTGTTACACAAGTCCATCCTTATAGAACAACAGCTAAAGAGGAAGAACCCAACCAAGGGCTCCTATGGCCAACAACTACAAGCCGAACACTACCAAAGAAGAGAAACCATGGATGAAGAAGGAAGATCTCAAGGGAAGTCAGCAGGATGATAAGGGAAATCAACCACCACGAGATCCAGAGATGTGAAGTGTTTCAAGTGCCATGGCATTGGGCATTTATGCCAATGAGTGTACTAACAAGAAAGTCATGATCCTCTTAGACAATGGTGAAATCGTTTCAGAAGGAAGAACCAGCTGTTGCATCAGAGGAAGAACAGATTGATTATCCAGTTAACGGACAGCTTCTGGTTGCAAGAAGATCTCTTCAAGTCCAGTTCAAACCAGAGGAGACTGATCAAAGAGAAAATCTCTTCCACACTCGCTGCACGTGTCTATGACAAGGTCTGTAGTTTGGTTATTGATGGTGGGA
>NW_026619584.1:0-7686 GCF_000801105.2 Raphanus sativus | reverse complement strand
AAATATAGAAACCAAAGTTAATATTTTCTAAATGTTTTTTAAAACATATAGTTTGGATATGTATATATTTTATGTTTTAAAAAAAAATATTTAAAAAATACTTAACTTTACTTTTTTATATTTTCATTTTCATTTGATATACAAACTATCAAAAAAATAGCTTAGACTATTTAAAATAGAAACATGTAAAACAAAAAAAAAATCATTTATTAATCAGCAAAGAATAGAATTGTAAATCTTAAAACTTTGAATAAATTTTACTACAGATTTATAGTAAACAAAATAATCAAAAAGGAAAAAGGAAGAAAAAAAAAAGATACAAAATCAGTAGAGGCTACCAGAAAAAAAAAGAACGATGGAAAAAAAGAAAACCGAAAGAAACCTAATTTTTAATTGGAAATTTAGAATATAAAAGAGATTTAAAATATAATTAAAGATTTAAAAAATTTAAAAGTTATCTATTGGTTCAACCACTGGTTCAACCGGTACCGGGTTTCGGGTTTTAGTGGGTTTTTTCGGGTTTTTACGGGTTTCTAAATTTTGGGTTTTTCACAAAACCCGAACCGGATTTATCTTGGGTCACCGGGTTTACCGGTTCAACCGCGGGTCCGGGTCGGGTTTCAAAACACTGGTTGCATGATATTAAAGAACTCAGCCGCTTAACACTCAGTGATGTCTCACTGGTTAAATAACTAGATCTCTGATCTCAACTGTCGTCTGTTGACCAGAAAAAGAGTCGATCGATATCCTTTAGAGATATCGAGCGATACACCTTTCGCAGCGCAGATCGATTGTCCAGTTGGGATATCGATCGACGGCTTCTAGAAATTCCTAGTCGCGAGCCGATAATGAACACTAGGTCTCAAGGAGGGCAGTTAGCTCTTCTCCAAGGAGACAACTAGTTCAAACAAATAATTCAAGATATAAGGATCCTAGTGATCTATGCTCTAGTTAGCTACTCTAGAACAAGCATAAGGTGCAATCTATTTGATGAATATCACAAATTAGCAAATATAGTTTGGGGTTAATCCCACAAACATATTTAAACCCTAGATCTAACAAGTAGACTACTCAGACATAGCTAAACAATTCATAACACAAGATAGGTAAAAGAATTGCATTAGATAGAGAATAGAAAACATATGGAGTTCAATCACAAATCTCTCAATGATCTCTCCAAACTCTCAAAACATATAAAACTCTAGCTTTCTCTCACACTCTCTGCTTTTCTCTTTGGTTACAAAGGTTTGCTTGCTAAAATCTTGCCGTCAAAAAACACTTAGCAGGGTATTTAAGCATTTCCATTAGGTTAAAACCTCATCAGGGGAATCTCGTAATTTGGTGAAGTCTTGGTGAAGTAGTCGGCTAAACCATTTCGTCCTCGATATCGATCGACAACACTAGATGTGTATCGATCGATTATAATCTTCTAGTACGCGGATCTTCACAGCTACATTGATCGACAACTCCGGATGAGTATCGATCGATTCTTATCTGAATGTTGACTTCCGACTTGGTCTTGAATGGTCAACTCGGGTGTATTATCTCTTGTACTCCAAAATGCTCCAAAAGCATCACTTTATCACGAAATGCTCCTGAACCTGAAAACATACCTAACAGGCTAGAAAACACATTAGTTATATAATAAAAATACCATTATACCATGGTAGAAAATGGGTGAAATCCATGGTGTATCAACCCCCTCCCAGACTTACTCCTTTGCTTGTCCTCAAGCAAAAAACTCAGTAGTCTTTGGAAAAGGTTTGAAAATAGTAGGGACTCAAAGATTCAAAATATTGAAGTCATCACTCTATGGGTTCGCAAATCATATCTAAACATCTTAATCACAGAAGTTCATTATGCCTTATCTTAGCTTAGCAACCCAATTCATCTAGTCTACAACTTAGCAAATCTTATCTGACATTCCCCTCTACTAACCTCATTTCTTAACATAAAATAAAAGTGCAGGTTTTTTCTTGGGAGTATCGATCAAAGAACACAAGGATTCAACTTAAACAAGTATCTGAACACACATGTAGTCTTCTCTTATCCCTTTCTCCCATCATCTCTTTTCTCTGGATCTCTTATTAGTTTCAATTTCAATAGGTTTTGATGCCACAAAGGTCATCTAGTCTATCTCATTGACATTTGCATTTGTAACTCATACATTTTGACAAAGTATAGCGAATAATGGGATCTCAGGTAATTTACCTATCCCTCGTTTCCACAATATGATCATCCCTGAGATATAGAATAATCGGGTCGCAGGAGACACTCCTACCACTCTGCCTCTGAGAAATCATTTCAATCTTTTATAACATAAACTTAGATCTTTGAGATGCCGAAGAGAGAGAAGGAAGGGAACCAGAAACACACAAACTTTTTACCTTCCAGACTTGTAAGAGGATTCCAATCCAGTGATTACCAAGCCCCAAAACAAGCAAATAAAGTAAGTATTAGTGTTGGAGGTCAGCTTTGGTTCCTTCAAACAATCTCAGCTAGTGTATATAGGTGACATGTTGATCCACTTTAGCATCTTTAGTACTATCTGCAATCAGTAAATCTAGAATGGTGCTAGAGAGTGGTTAGATAATCAAGTATAAATCTATATCTATGTCCCCATTTTAGTACTTATGCGAAAAATAATTTTGAAAACATTTTAAATAAAAACCAAAATAAAAAACAAATATTAGTAAACCTCCCCCCAAACTTAAGTTACACTATCCCAGTGTAACACAGCCGGAGTGGAATGAAGAAATAAATCATAAGTACTCAATGTAACAAGATAAAACGACTAAACCTGACCGCGATGGCGTCAATCGATACGTAAAGATAAACGTCGATCGTTAGTGATGGTCGTATGGTGTCGAGCGATGTGAATGGATTGTGTCGGTCGACGAAATCATCATTCTACTTGGATCTTGAAAATCTGCAAAAATAAAAGTAAAAATGTAACAAAAACTTAAAAATAAAATAAAAGAAAACCTAATAGTGGATTGCCTCCCACTCAGCGCTTTGTTATTGTCATTTAGCTTGACTTTGGTGGTGTGTGACTGAGTTGTGGTAGGAGCAGTTGTTTGCTGGTTGGCAAACGTCTCCTTCATCTTTGGACACAGTAGCAGTGAAACTTCTTGTGGCATTATCTGATCTTGTCCATCCTTGATGTATATTTGCTAAATTGGCTTTGATGACTTGTAACCTTCTGTCTAAATCTTCCATGTCGAACTGATGATGGTAGAAATCATTTGTTGAATGCTCGGACAGTTCTTCATGTTGTAATGCGTCATGCTGGTCATGAGTCTGCTGATATTGGTCTGTCAAGGACTCGGTGCCGATTGATGCTACAACGTGTGCGTTAGTCATTTCGCTGGGAGTTATGTCGGTCTATCCAGTGGTAACTGTGTCGATCGATTCTGAACTTTGTCCTTGGTACTCAAGAGTTCTCTGCATAGCACGTATCTCATTCTTCAATAGACGAGTAGTTCTGCATAGGTTGTTCACTCTCTCGTTGAGAGGGTCGTCAATGTAATCACATCTCCCGTTGAGCTTCTCCTCCATAGCATCTATAGCTCATGTTTGATCTGATCAACTTCTGCTGCTGTGCATGCTGTCTGCGCTGGTGGTCGCTCTATGTTGATCGATATGGGTCTAGTCATGTCGATCAATGTCGCGTTTCTGCCACAAAGACCAAGATGGTCCTGAACTATGCCAATGTCTTGTTGCAACTCGTTCAACTGTTGTGACAGTGTATCCAGGTATCGCATGATAAGTGAACTGTATTTATTGTGCTTTTCCTCATATGATTTCATCCTATCCTCGATTTCTGCGAACCTTGTGTCGATCGATGGTGAAGACTGTGTGTCGACCGACGAACAGTAGCATTCTGAGTCTGTCCTTTCTCTCGAATTGTTGCCAACTTTTTCTGTAGAAGATCAATCCTCTTGCTTAACCATTCGACATTGTTGTTGAGAGGGCTGTAAACGTCTCCAATCCGTGTATTGATGTAAGCAATCTCCCATTCATCTCATTTAGGTGATGAACATTCTGGTTGGTCATTGGATGTAGTCTTGCCGATGTCGATCGATGGTGCTGGTGCTGTGTCGATCGATACTGGTGGCGTAGCTTCCTTCTCAAGCATGGTTCTAATGCTCTCAATCTCCATCCTCAGCACTGCCATATCACTTTGGAGAGCTTTATAGCAGCGATCCAATGGCTGGAAGGTATCTTCCACCAATGTGCGAAGTTCTTCCTCCAGGTGTGCCTGAGCTCCCCACACATCAGTCACCATATCATCTATCTCCTCCTTGTTGTAAGGTACTGGTGCTTGTCTGTATGCATGGTAAGGGTGTGCATGTTCTGAAAGGCGTAAACAACTCTTCTGAAAAAGAGATGCTCTCTCCAGGATTCTTCTTATGTGCTCCTTGGTGACAGGGATGATTTCACCATCAACTCCCCTAGCATGTCCAAATTCATCTCTGTGGACACCAAATTCGTCCTTCTCTTCCCATCTGAATCTCCTGGATCCGTTGGTATCAAAGGCACGTCGTCCAAACTCAATACGTCTGTCGGTCGATCTGACTCTTGCACTGTCGATCGATCTGGGTAACTCTTTGTCGATCGATGGTTATGAAACGATATCGATCGATGGTGAGTTCCCATGTTGACCGAAACGTTGAGGAACTGTATCCTCTCTAATGGTGACGTGGTGGTTGTCTTGGACGTGAGCTAGGATGTCTGGATGGCTTCGTTGCTGTGTGAACAGATTGTCTGGTCCATTGGCAACTTGAAGGATGTATGTTATGTCCTCTCTGGATATGTGCAGAACTCTTCCATCCATGGCTCTTGCAAAGCCATCTCTGTCCCTGAAAATACCAAATTCATCAGGTGTTAGTGAAGCATTCCTGATATAATATGAATTATGAAATCGAGATTGTGCTCTCATAAAGAAATCGATTGATGGTGCAGTGGTGATGGCGATCGATGATGATCGTCTAGCTGCATGGTTGGATCGATTGTTCTTGATGTTGCTGTTCTCCATGGTGATGTTGCTAGTTGTTGGAGGCTGCTGAGTATGTGTTGTTGAATTTTGAAATTTCGTGGTTGATGTTGACAACTTTATATACCCATCTGTTGTCCTAATTGGTGAAATTCCGATTTTGTCCTTTAAGTCGTCTGAGTCAATATCGATCGATATGATGCTAGCGATTTCGATCGATGGACGATGTCGTTTTGCTGGGTGAAGTAGATAATCGATCGATGGTGGGCGGTGGATGTCGATCGATTTTGGGAAATGATTTGCAAATCTATTATTTTCCATGTAGTTTTCCCAAGCTCTTTCTTCCCAATAATCTTCATCATATTCTTCAATATGGTTTCCACTGTGGGAAGATCTGGCTGTATCTACTGCAAAACTTTCATGAAATCCGCTATCTGCCCAACTTCTTACTGAGTAATCATCTTGTTTGATGTTGGGTTGGATGGCGAAATTCGGGTAGCAATGATCTGGTAAATCGAGTTCATCATCTGGTGTACCTCTGTCGATCAATAATCCATGGTTGGTGTCGATCTCTTCTGACTCGCTGGTGTCGATCGATGATGTAGTGAGGTCGTCGATCGATCCCGTGTACTCTGTCTCATACTCTACTTCACAATGACAAACTGCAATGATACCAAGATCATCTTCTTTTTCCACGGTTTTGGCTGGTGGTTTGCCAAGTTTGACAGGGTCGTAGTGGATATCTGAATCTATCATAGTCAAGCACATCATGTTGGTGTTCATGTCACATACAGATCCTACTGTAGCCAAAAATTCTCTTCCAAGTAAGAGGGAAGAGTTCCAATTTAACTTGATATCTAGGACATGAAAATCCACAGGGACAATGGCATTACCAATCTGCACTTCCAGGTCTCTGATCAAGCCTCCATAATTTTTCTGAGTGTAGTCCACAAATGTGAAGATCTCTGGTGAATGCTCTACTTTCAGACCCAGATGGTCTGCCATAACCTTTGGTAAGATGCTGACTAAAGAACCAGTATCACATAGTGCATGAGGAAACTCAATCCTCTTTACTACAGAGGGTCTTACAAACTTCCCAGGATCACTCTTCTTCTTCAATGTGATCCTCTTCCTCATATCTTCTCTAACATTGTCAAACATTCTCCTAATGTCATTTTCAGTCTCCCTTGTTTCTTTGAAGAACATCCACAATCTACTTGTGAAGTACACCTCCTCAAAGTGTTTTTCTACTGGGATTCTGATAACTCTCTTAGTGAAACCATCTATCTATTTCTCATTAGCTTCCCTCTTAAGGTTCTTAGGAGTTTTTTCCTTTCTAATCCTTAACCTTCTTCCTTCAGTTCCCCCTGATGTAGGTGTAGTGTCTGAAGGGTTACTAGTAGTCTCTGCATGGTCAGCTGGTGGTAAGAAGATATCCCACTTTCTATCCAGGTGATTCCAGATTAGCCTGTTCGGACATATGGCAATATCTTCATGATTCTTATCAAACAAGGATGAACCACGATGTAAGAAGCTTGATTGGAACCACTAATCAGTGGAAAATAACCAGGAAGTTGAATAAATCTCATAGGAGTTGTGAGGAAGAAGATATCTCACTTTCTATCAAGGTGATTCCAGATTAGCCTGTTCGGAAAATATGCAATATCTTCATGATTCTTATCAAACCAGGATTAACCACGATCTAAAAAGCTTTATTTCGAACCACTAATCAGTGGAGAATAACCAGGAAGTTGAATAAATCTCATAAGTGTTGTGAGCAAGAAGATATCCCACCTTCTATCCAGTGATTCCAGATTAGCCTGTTCGGACATATGCCATTATCTTCATGATTCTTATCAAACCTGGATGAACCAATATGTAAGAAGCTTTATTGGGAACCACTAATCAGTGGAGAATAACAGGAAGTTGAATAAATCTCATAGGAGTTGTGAGTAAGAAGATATCCCACTTTCTATCCAGGTGATTCAAGATTAGCTTGTTCGGACATATGGCAATATCTTTAATTCTTATCAAACCAGGATTAACCACGATGTAAGAACCTTGATTGGGAACCACTAATCAGTGGAGAATAACCAGGAAGTTGGATAAATCTCATAGGAGTTGTGAGTAAGAAGATATCCCACTTTCTATCCAGGTGATTCCAGATTAGCCATGTTCGGACATATGGCAATATCTTCATGATTCTTATCAAACCAAAATGAACCACGATCTAAGAAGCTTTATTTGGAACCACTAATCAGTGGAGAATAACCAGGAAGTTGAATAAATCTCATAAGTGTTGTGAGTAAGAAGATATCCCACCTTCTATCTAGTTGATTCCAGATTAGCCTGTTCGGACATATGCCAATATCTTCATGATTCTTATCAAACCAGGATGAACCAATATGTAAGAAGCTTGATTGGGAACCACTAATCAGTGGAGAATAACCAGGAAGTTGAATAAATCTCATAAGAGTTGTGAGTAAGAAGATATCCCACTTTCTATCCAGATGATTCCAGATTAGCCTGTTCGGACATATGGCAATATCTTCATGATTCTTATCAAACCAGGATGAACCACGATCTAAGAAGCTTTGATTGGGAACCACTAATCAGTGGAGAATAACCAGGAAGTTGAATAAATCTCATAGGAGTTGTGAGTAAGAAGATATCCCACTTTCTATTCCAGA
>NW_026619583.1:0-7687 GCF_000801105.2 Raphanus sativus | reverse complement strand
ATCTTTGCTTCACTTCGCGTGGGAAATGGATTACTCCCGCGTGGAACTCCAATCTAGCATGAGCTTGTTTCAGCAAGATCGATTGGATTTTGGTACTGGGTGAGTAAGACAATTCTTGATTCCGCCCGAACCCATCTTATTCTTCTCGAGATTGACTTTGGTTCGTGTTTTGTGATTCCGCCCGAACCCATCAAAACTATTTCCATGTTTCAGGAGTTCAATGCCATATAAAAAAAAGATGTAAAAGGAAGGGCTCCAATGCCAGAATTTAGGGTTCCTGTATCGTTGCGGTATAGTGACTATGCTTAGGTATCTCAACTTGCACTCTTACTAACTGATCACCTCTCATCTTACTCTTATTCAAACACCGGAACTCCCTTTTTCGCCATTACAAGCGTCGTGCTCAGATCGGCTGTGACCCCGCCGGTCCTTTCAAATCCACCGTCGCATCAACCATTGGAACCATCAAAGTCGTCCCTAATATAGCATCTACATACGATCGATATCTTGCACGTATAAATTATATATTAGTATCATCTCCAAACAATTTGTTTGGCTAATGCCCACTGTAGAAGTATATCGGTTTAATTACGAAATCAGTCTCAAATTAGAAAAACATTATAATCTTCTAATTAATTATATGATTTTTTTTTCATTAAATCATATACAAATTAATTATCGGATCTTTTCCTTTCTTGATATAAAAAAAAGTATTCTTAGTTCCGACAAGAAGAAATGTCTTAACAGTAGCAAAGATAATAAAACACTTTAGTGACATGATTAAGGGAGAAGATGAGCGGCGCTTAATAACATCACTTGTTGAACTTGACTGGAGATATCAAGCTTGCTAACGCGAGTGTCTTGGCGTTGTCATTAGTAGGAATCATTGCGTCTGTGCAAAGAAAAGACTTGATGTGTTTGTACATCTCCTTTGGTCTCTCTTCATTAATCGCATGTCCTGTTTTCTTTAGTAGCACTAGTTGTGCTCTGTTTTCCCCAAAATGTCTGAAACATAAATCAAATAAGCATTAATCATATAAGTGTGTAAAATTATGGTTTGGTGAATGAGATAGGTTAACCTTTTCAATCTGTGTGCTAATTCCACTGGGAATACTTGATCTTCCTCTCCCCATATCATCAATGTAGGCTACAAAACTAGAACATTCAGTGATTATAGAGACAAATTAGATCAAGATTTGAAGATATATTGATAGATGAGATGGGACCTGTGTTATCTTGGGAAGATCTGCAAATCTTCTACCTTTATGTAGAGCTTCCACAAGTTCTTTCCTTTCTTGAAGATTATCTCTACACATCACCTTTTAACAAAGAAAGCTATACTATATATTATATTGGTCTAATAAAAATCTAATACCATGAAACTAAATAGGGTTTTACCGTAAAACATTTCCCTGGCAATCTCAAGGACCCATGAAAATGAATATACACAAGTACTAAACTATCATTTCATACAGGATCTATAGTTAACAACTAACAGTCAAACCTACCGTTTCAAGTATCCACAATCAATATCACCAAACACATAGTCGAAATGGAAGTGAACATTTTATGGTTTATGGAAACATACATGAATGTAGTCCATGGCAAAGCAAGAAGGGATCCAAACCGGAGGTTTGTAGAAAGATAACTGGAGAAGTCGCCTGAGCATCGACGGAGACTGAGGAAACAACAAGTCTGCCGCCTCCTCCGCGCTCTTCACTTTAAACATCCCATCCTCCACGTCTTTCTCCTCCAGCGCCACCCCGGCGCATATTAGCACCACCCGATCTATCCTCTCCTTAAACTGCGCCGCCATTGAGTACGCCACGAACCCTCCGTAGCTGAGCCCGGCAACAGTCATGGTCCCAACGCCGTGAGAGTCCATCACCTTCATGACGCAGCTCGCCTGGAACGATTCGGACCGGTCGGGCCGAGTCGTGTGCGAGTCGCCGAAGAAGACGAGGTCAGGCACGTAGACGTTGAACCGGGGGATAAACCGGTCGATGAACCGGTCCCACTGCCACATGGCGTTGGCTCCGATCCCGTGGAGGAGGAGGAGAGTGGGCTTGGCGTCGACGTGAGTCAGAGGGACCCAGCAGTGGACGACGGTGCCGTCTCCAAGATCGGAGGTTGATGATCGGAGACCGGCGCTAGAGAAGCTGTATTGGTAACATTTGTTACGGGAAGAAACGTAGCTGAAGCAACCAGCCATTGATTCTCTTCTTCTTCTCTCTTTGTCTTGTGACTTGTGAGAGTTTGCAGAGAGAAAGAGACAGAATCTAGACATGGGAAGTACAAAAAAGAAAGAAAAAAAGGAAGTGATTAAATAATTATTTTTAAGAAACTAGTATAAAATTGATAGTGATTGCGTGACATGATATGATTCGCTTACCTTTATTTTTATTATATTTTCAGAAGCAAACAAAAAAGTTTTTTTCTGTTGCTTTCACAGTGAATGCAACTCTAGAAAAGAGATGTGTGGTCTCTTTTTATTTCGTGATTGAATTTTCAGAGCAATCAGTAGAGTCTGAGAGAGTAGCTAAAGATGAAAGTGGTCGTGGTCGACTAGTAGTTTTTTATATGTTGGTTACGAGTAGGTGTGTGGCCGGTAGATATTTTTGAAATTTAGCGGTTTAAGTCCAGGAAACCACTTGGCATGAAATGGAGATAATATATTTTGTTTTGTACAAAAAAATTTAACAATTTTTATAACAAAACTATGTATTGTTTGGAAGAAAAGACTAATGAATCATGTATTGTTCTGCTAAATATTTAATGGGCCAGATTGTTTTCATCAATTCCTCCTGTGATGATAAGAGCGTTGTATTTACGCAGAGATTCTAAGGTCATTCCAAAAAAAAAAAAAANAGATTCTAAGGTCAATCTCTGATAACAGAAAATCACTCTAAAACGACGACCAGTAATAGCTTGTTCGTACAGTAGTTAGCAGCTCTGGGTTTGAACAAGAGACGGGCTCATTTCAACAATAGCATTGCGTTATCCACTGGCCTAGAAATTCTAGAATAATGGGAATTTTCGGAAATATATAACTTTGCTTATTCCTCCCTATTTTATGTTCACTGGAAATTCAAGAAGACTGATGTTTTTTTTAACACTAATGTTCTTAAACTTTATTAGTACATATTAGGCCTGGGCATTTTACCGGACCCGAAGACCCGACCCGAAACCGACCCGAAAAAACCCGGTCCGGGTAGGAACCGATCCGATCAAATTACCCTATCGGGTCTTGTTGTAGAGGACCCGCGGGTCTTGGACCCGACCCGACCCGAACCCGAAACCCGGCGGGTACCCGAATTAATAATATAAATTAAATAAAATGAATCAATGGGGAGTCGAAGACGGGTTATTTGTCTACATAGCAAAGGGTCAGCCACTAGGAGACAACCAACTATTGTTCTATCTCGCATAGTTTAGTATATATATACACATTTTAATATAAAAAACACATTTTTTAAATAAAATGTCAAATATTTTCGGATATATTAATATTTTCAGATTTTTTTTGTATTTTTAGGTATTTTTTAGGTTGAACCCGAACCGAACCCGACCCGAACCCGACCCAGAACCGAACCGATAAATTCTAGTTACCCGAATGGGTCCAACTATATAAGACCCGATCCGACCCGGACCCGGTACGACCCGAACCGATCGGAACCGAAAATTTGAAAATTACCATATCGGGTCCTAAACTCCTAGACCCGAAAGACCCGGACCCGAAAGGACCCGGCCCGAACCCGACCCGACGACCCGAATGCCCAGGCCTAGTACATATTATATTTTAAATATATAAATTATTGGATAGTCTTTTTATTATAGAAAGAAGAGATCTTATTGAAATTAAAAAAAAAAAGGTAAAGGAGACACAATTCAAGTATTGTCTCCAAAGGAACCAAAACCAAACACAAGTTTGTTCACAAATTAACCGATTATCTTCTGGTAACCGGAGATATTGACCAAACTTAGTGGTTATATAAGTACATCAAGCTATATAAAAATATATACGCCGTGATTTCTACTTCACCGTCGGGTAAAGATGCTCCGGCAATCTCAACTCACCTACCATAACCAACGGTTTAGCCAAAAACATATCATGACTAGACTCCATCAGCTCAACACGTGTTTCATTCTCCGGTAGCTTCCAAGTGAAACCTTGAAGAAGTCTTGCGAGCATCATCGTCGTCAACGCCGTACCTAAAGCCGGAGCAGCACAACCTCTTTTCCCGGTGCTGAACGAGATAAACCGGAGATCGTTCTCCGTCAAAGTAACTTCTGAGCACTCTTTTAGATGTCTCTCTGGTTTAAAGCTAAGCGGGTCGGCCCAAACTTTAGGGTTACGGCCCAGCCCATATCGGCTGAGAAGGACTTGACTTCCTTTAGGGATGTGATATCCGGCGACGGTTGTGTCGGAAAGTGCCACGTGTGGAAGGTTAAAGGCGGCGACGGGATGGAGACGGAAGGCTTCACGGAGAATAGCTTTGACGTAGTTTAGTTTTGGGATGTCGGATTCTTGGACAAGTCTTTCTTTTCCGACCACTCTGTCGATTTCTTCCATTGCCTTGCGGAGTATCTCCGGTTTGTTTACCATCTCCGCCATGGCCCATTCTACGGCGTTTGATGGATTGTCTGGCGCCGCCATTACGAGCTCCTAATGATCGAAAAGAAACAACGTTTTTTAGTTAATAGGGCTCTTTAGTCTTCACATCATGTAAATGAATACAATAATGCATGAAAAATACTAGTAGCACTTATTCGTTCTTTGGAAAAAAAATACACTAAAATAAATATATTGCAACTAACAATCAATTTGCATAAAGACATAAAGTTTATTTGTGTGGGGTTTGGGCAAAATACTGTTTTTTTCTTAAAATTTTTACTTTTTAGTTATTGAAAGTCTAACAAAAATTGATAGAAGCAAAAAAAATTAAAAACAAACATAAAATGGTATTTAAAAAGTATTTTCTGATTGCAACTTTGTGTTATTACCTTAATTGTGGGTTTGATTTCATCGGCGGTAAGCAATGGGTTGCCTTCTTCATCTTTGATAGAAATGAAAATATCTAGAAAATCCTCGATTTGAGTTCTCTTTCCTTCTCTCCACATCTTGATTCTTCCATCGATGATAGGATCATGATACTTGTCCATAATAGCACTTGAATCTCTCATAATCTTCTCGTGACCGTTAAGATCAAGTCCCGTGAGCATAGGTAGATAATCAGAGATACAAAAAGCAAATGTAAACCCTAATGCTTCAAACATAGCTTCCATATGATCGATGTCCTCGGCGGTTGGTCCACCATCAGGTGCGGTGTTTTCAGAGAACGTTCTTGTCCCGAACATGAGTTTCTTGATAGCATTTCCGCAGTAATGCCTTGTCACAAACCGGAAATCGATTGAGCCCGAGTTCTTAACCATGTTGTATACCCACGCGGTTAAATGGTCGTTTTCTTCGGCTCTCTTCTGATGAAGCCACCTGTGTCTCGCCGGACAAACTAGTTTCGTCATCACGACTTTCCTCATTTTCTTGAATTGTTCACCGAACGGAGTGATCACACATGTTTTGTAACCGTTAGAGAGGACGTTTTGTGCGTAAGTCATAGGTCTTGAGGCGAATAGAGCGTCTTGTTGCTTGAGTATCTCACGTGCTATCTTGGGGCATGTGACGGTGATCACGTGAGTGTTTCCTAGCCTCACGCATGCTATCTCAGTGTTTAGCTGCTTCATGATGCTGTGGAGCCACCGGAAAACTGGGCGGCTCTTTAGCATCGCTGGAATCATTCCAATGATGGGCCATCCGGTGGGACCCGGCGGGAGAGACAATTTTTTTTCATTAGGATTCGTGATCAGTTTCTTGAGAAGCATCGCTATGGTTATAGCCACAAATGCTTGAAGAGTTGTGAGTAGATACATGTTGCTGAACGACCATGTTTGTGTAGTAGTGGAAGTGAGACCCGAAGAGTTTGAGGGAAAAGTGTTCATGTTTTTGTGTAGAGAATAAAGAGAGAGAAAAGAAGAAGAATCAAAGCTTGTTGTGTTTCTTGTTCTCTCTGCATGGATCCTCACCTTCCTATTTATATAATTTTACTGGTCGTTGGTTTCTATGAAATGACCATTATACCCTGTATGTGTTGGAAATACTATAGGAAGGGGTGAGGAAAATGGTGGGCGGTGTAGGTCGGGTCCATTTTGAGTACTACCACCATTTTTTGAAAATTATTACGATTCTAACAGTTCAAGATATCTATATTTTATCAGAAAATTTTGTTTAAATTATAAAGTTTTGGATGGGAATTTTAAATATTCTAACTGTTTTTATTGGTGACCTGCCAAAATTCCTCGTGTTATATATGCAACTAAATACCAGTCGAACAACAAAGTGAGTCTTACAATTATATGATATTCCTCTGTCATATTATATGAGGAGCTGGAGTTATATATCCTACATCCTAGAAGTTTATGGTTTACTCGTTCATTAATGAACTGTTTTAATTTGTTAACAATTTAAACGTACGAAAATTTGAAGTTGAATGGTGCTAACCTGATATAATGATGATGATGACACATATTGACACTACTAGTACAAATCAATAAGCTAAATGTTCTGGTCCATATATTTATATTCGTTAATCGTGTTAGTTTCTCAAATTTAAACCGACAAATGTTGTTTTACGTATATTAGCTGAACCCAGATATATTTTTTTCCACTTCAATTGAACTGATGTGTGCCATTCTTCTATTTATGTAGGCGATGTAAAAAAAAGTTCTGTAACGTGTGCTTCAACTTTAAACTAGTATATTGGTTTTGCCAAGTATAATAAAAGCCATTACATATGTTTTGGGTAGATCACCTGCCAAAAACGCTCGTGAAAATTGGAATCAATGTGGGAAGATTCAAAGGTTGCTTTACTAACTTAGTCAATATATTTTCGTGATTTTTGGTCCCCGCGAGTAGTTTCCATGTTAAGACACCATTTAAGGTCCACAATTGCCGATGTGAGTTTTGTGACCCAGACAGACCATTTTGTTTCCTGGTTAAATCAAACATAAGATGTTTGTAGTCGGTAAAAAGAGAAGTTACACGTAACTAGCGTGACTTATTTTACAGAATTCAAATCTACTGGGGGCAAAACTAACTAATCAGGGCGACTCTTATGTGGGATCCGTTGACACATTTTTAGAAACGTTTTCTAAAACTGAGCCACTTATTTTGTATTTACGCTATAATCAGAAAATGAAATATAGTAATACAATTTTTATATCATCTTTGATTTAACTAAATATAATGTTTTGATGATGACGTCAAAAATCTCACCATCGAACTCATTCAAATAACCCCCACTTTGTCTTCTTCTCAGTTTCAAGAAATTCAATTATTTTGGCAATCCATAACCATAAGTTCTTTCGTGCATTAAACCATGTGGTAGAACTTAAGATCAATTACTTTTTAGTAATTAAGATCAGTTAATATGAGAATTAGAGAATTACAATTTTTACTCATGATTATAATCTTTGACTCATTGAGTAGTCCGTAACCCTAACTACTGACACGGATGTATAGATTGATAGATAACCAGTTAAAAAAAAACAATGTAAACTATATTTATAATCAATGAAGTTTACCAGGACCAGTTCCATATTGTTGTAGATCGTGTTCAATATATTGAATCCA
>NW_026619582.1:0-7688 GCF_000801105.2 Raphanus sativus | reverse complement strand
TTTTTTTTTTTTTCATATTTTCTTTTTATAATCCTAAAATACTTTTTGAAAATATTTTTCAATTTTTTTATTTTCAATATTAGTATTTATCTATTGTTTTATAAAATTTTAAACCTTAATCTCAAAACTCCACCCCTTAACTCTAAACCCTAAAGTTTGAATTAGTTAACCCTAGGGGTATATACAGTCTACATTTTTTCCTAAAATTAGTAGACAACCACTAACCTATTTTGTAACATATATTTCATACGAAGTCTACTAAAAATTTAAAGTTTTGGTCAAATGTAAAATTGACCTCTTGTAGACTTTTAGTGCATTCTATTTACTTTTTTGAATTCCGATGAAGTCTACTATGAAAATTCAAAAGTTTGGTCATATGCAAAAAATTTAGAAAAAAATTAAAAATGTAGACTGCATAGAAGTCTATTATTGAAAATCAAATCCTGGGTGAATTCTAGTCAATTGCAAAACCAATATTCTTAAGCGTAAACTGCATATAAAATCTACTCGTATAAAATCACAGTTCCTTTTTCAAATACAGAAAATAAATTGCTAATTTTGTAATTTTAAAAATGAACCAAAAGAGCAGACGTCTATGACAGTCTACATAAGTAGACTGAAAAATAAGTTTACGGTTATGAAGACTTCATATGGAGTCTGAGTGCCTTGTGGTATTGGACCTTAGTCTACTGTATGAGAAATTCATCCATGCCAGAAAAGTGAGTTTCCCGAGCTCCGGAGGGATTTTACCGGATAATCGGTTTTGAGAGAGATCCAATGACTGAAGACCGGTTATGCTCGACAAAAATTGTGGAATACGGCCTGTGAAAGCGTTGTTTGATATGTTGAGCACAATCAGTTCATTCAGTAAACCAATGGACTCAGGAATGCCTCCTTGGAATCTGTTTCCAGAGATATCGATGGTTTTGTAGATTGTGAAACCACTCCCAACCAGCTTCATATTCGATCCCTTGTTTCTCAGAGCCACAGACGCACGATAGTACAGTTTGCCAACTCCTGAAAACCTATACTGAGAATCACCTTCGAAGTATACAACCGGTAATGACATTGCGCTCCAACCAGCAAAGTAATCTGATGGCAAGACCCCATTGAAGTTATTTTTCGAAATGTCAAAGATCCACAGCTTGGGAGACTGAGAGAGATTCCGAGATAAGATATCGGTCCGTGGAACTCGTTGGAACGAAGGACGAGAATCTCTAGAATAGGCAACGATCTCAACCAGACTGGAAAGGTGTCTCTGATTCTGTTTTCTTCCACGTTCTGAAACTGGAGAGGAGTGCAGTTAACCAGAGTATTAGAGTATGATAAGTGATTGAACCGGTGGTTTAATGTGTAAAACGGTATTTTTAAATAGTATAAATACAGATACAGAATGTAAGATACAGTTGAGTTGAATAATACAACATACTTTCTTTCTCTTTTGATGATCTAAGCTGAAACATCTAATATGGTATCAGAGCGATGAGATTCATCTCTATCTATGATTTCAACTCCGATCTTCTTCGATTTCCAGATCTCGATGTCATGAGCATCTCCGTCTCCGTTCTCGGCTTCGTGGAATCGATGTTTCTGGCATTTTTCGAACTATATCACTTAATCTCGGTGGCTCTTGCGATCTCGATCTACCGTTCTCTTCTTCAGTGATCTTCTATCGGTGATTCTCATCGACTGTTTGTTTGTTCGTTTCGTCAAATCTTGATTCTCGATTCCACCTACTCCGATGCCGATCTCCTATGCCGATGTTGTTAACTCTACTCTGATACCGTCTCCGACTGCGATTCCAGAAACGACTCGAACTGCAGCAACGACCTCTATTCAAGATCCGAATTCAAATCCCTTATACGTTCATAGTGCTGATCATGATGGTATTTCTCTCGCTCTGAGAAACTAGCTGGATTAGTCAACTTCAATACTTGGAGACGTTATATGCTTATGGCTTTGGGAGCTCGAAATAAAGATGTGTTTGTTGATGGAT
This sequence comes from Raphanus sativus, assembly GCF_000801105.2. Lineage (NCBI taxonomy): Eukaryota > Viridiplantae > Streptophyta > Magnoliopsida > Brassicales > Brassicaceae > Raphanus > Raphanus sativus. The sequence goes on along the minus strand of NW_026619582.1, from coordinate 5,692 downwards.
CTTATCCGGAATTATCTGAGACTCATCCAGATTTTGCCTCTTGGTTAAGATGCAACAACATTGTGGGTACTTGGATTGTCAATGCAGTGGAGAAATCAATTGCGAAGAGCATCATGTACCTCGATACTGCACAGAAAATGTGGTTGGACATTCATGACCAGTTCAAGCAGAGTGATGGACCGCATAATGCAAAGATCAAACAGCAAATCTTTGCTGAAACACAAGGTTCACATAGTGTGAGTGATTACTATACGAGATTGAAGCAACTTTGGGAAGAACTTAAGAATCATGAAAGCCCCTATACATGTTGCTGTAGTCGTTCTGATTGTTCTAGTCTCAAGATACATGTAAAGAGAGTGTTGCTAACTTGGGGGTCCAAGATATAGGTGGTATTTCTATGCACAATCAACATGGTGCTTGCTTGGGAACAGTCACGTCTGATCAGGTCAACCAGCTTCTAAGTGTCTTGAACTCTACAAACCTCAACGACAAATTTTCTGAGATTGCTGGCATCACACTTTGTTTTGCAGATGGAACAGCTTCAAAACCCAAACCTCAGCTTCATCTCATTCCTCACACTCCATTAGATATCCCTCCTTCAGGTAACCCGAAATACTCTAATTTTATTTATGCGGGAATGGAGAATGGCCTTACTGTTATACTTGCTGTTTGGGTTATTGATACCGGTGCTAGCTGTCATGTGTGTGCTGACTTAGGATTGTTTAAAAACACTGAAATCATTAGTGATACATCTATGACTCTTCCTGATGGTTCTCGCATCCATGTTACCATTTCTGGCACGATAGTTCTCACATCTAGGATAACCATCACAAACGTTCTTTATATACCTCAATTCAAGTTTAATCTTCTTAGTATAAGTGCTTTAACTAAACATAGTACCATAGCTGTCCTTTTCTTATCTGATTCCTGTTATATTTTCCCGAAAAATCCTTTCCATAGTCAGGCGCTTATTCAGGACTCCACGATTGGGAAGGGTAACCTTTTCCGCAATCTGTATGTCATGGACACTTATCACCCATCAGAACACGCTTCTTCCGTAAATCTTGTTGAATCTCATTCGGTTTTTCAGGTTTCTTTTGACATTTGGCATCAAACATTGGGTCATCCATCTTTTCAAAATCTTCAAGTTCTTTCAGAGTTTCTGCATTTACCTAGTTGTAAAATAGATCATGTAAACAAATGTCATGTCTGGATGGGAAGATTGGGAATTACATTGTCCATCTTTACTTTCATGTGGGAGAGATAAGAAGTTGATCGACTACGCCTATACTTTTTGAAAGATGTTTTCAAGCTACAATAGGCGCGTTGTTAGACATGTGAATTAACATGTTATCTTTTGTGAATATCAATGAGAGTGTCTTTGAAAACCTGTCCCATCAAACAGGGGTATGCATGTAGCTTCTTTCATTGGTATAAATGATGAATATTTGAGTGATGATTACAATGTCAGAAGTCATGGATGGAGACATTGAGATACAATCACATAAATCAGGAGGAAAGAACAAAAAGAAAAAGGTGAAGAGGAAAAAGGTTAAGGAAGAACCGGGGCTTCTAGCTCAAGTGGTAAAGGGTTCACAGCTGTGAGTTCCGCCACCTGGGTTCGAATCCCGGCCACTGGGGAATTAACATTTCGGCATCGCCAGGGACGGAGGACCGACATGTGGCAACACGTGACTAGTATGGACCACTTATGTGGGGCCAGAATACCTCTGTATAATTCAAAAAAAAAAGGTTAAGGAAGATCTTCATTTGGCACTTGTTACTTTGAGCTGCTCAGATGCCATCACCGAGTACAAACTGCGCAATAGAGGTTTCTCACTGCCATTTGCAAAAGCTATAGCAGTTTTGACTTCTGAGATGATCGACAAAGGAGAAACGGCGATGAAATGTTTCAAGGGGAATGTGTTGAACTTGAAGGTGCATGACATTGGTAATTCTTTGGAGCAAGTTTCAAATCTCATCAGAACTAGTTCCTGACTCTTGTTGGGGTCGAAATCGGACAAGGCAAAGTTGGCTTCCAAAATTTCCGTTTAAAAATTATTTACTTAAGAACTTTTTTACGGTTTTTCGGAAAAGGAAAACCTATACGAAAAGTTTGCGGAAAAATCTTGTTTAAAGACAACGACTCTTTAAAACAACGATTTCCACAATCAACGACTTGAGAAATCAACGACTTCTTAATCAACGACCTGAGGAATCGACGATTTAAGAAAATGACGATTTCTTAAAAACAAACGGAACTTTGATATCAAAGGACCAAACCTCCGCAAACAAGCATCCTGAGAAGATGATAACCTTGCGGAAGGTTCGAACACTTGGGCAACGGACCATAATCCACGATATAAACCCGATCGCGATGGCAATCGGGTCACGGATAAGAGCTCAGTTGCTATAGCGAACGGATCACGAGACCACACTCGGTCGCTATAGTGACCAAGTCACGAGAAAAGTTTGGTCGCTATAGTGAGCGAGTATCCGTGCATCGATCATTTTTCAAAACGTCCAAAGTCTTCTGAAACGACGATACGACGTAAAACTATGCATTCTCGACTATCCGTATATCAGTTCTCCGCGACTCACGACTATCCATTTCTTGATTTCTCGATCAAATGGAATCATCCGTTTGGTTTGCGATAAAAACCGCGGAAACTTAACCTTATCGGAAAAATCGTAAAAAAAGTCTCGAATCAGAAATACGGCTCAACGGAGGTCCTAAACTTGATTCGAGGCCCACTTGCGATTTCTTAAAAACCCATAAACCTTATGACGGTTTATGCTTGGTGGAATATTCCCATTTTTTCGACTATGACGGCTTAAGGGCAAAAGAGGGAAGCGTAAACTGACCTTGGAGGGAGTATATAAGGAGTTCAAGGCGAGAGGCATAGAGGCATAACTTTTCCGGAGCAAACTAGCACTTAGAGCATTTTAGGCAACTTTCTGTTTTTTGTTTTCGAGCTGCGACTCAATTAGGTTTAGCCACCTTCGGGTATTAGAACTAGGATCTCGCCGACAGCTCTCGTAGCCGAAGTACGTTGTCCTGTTGTTGTCACGCTTATACGCAGATTCGGAATAAAACCCTTCTTGCTCTCTTTTTACGTTTTATATTTTATTTTTTCGTTGTTATCGTGTTCTGACTGCTTGACGTGTGGTTTCTCAGAAATCCGGGACCTTCTGGGAAATTAGGGTTTTCCTACTTTCCTAAAATATACGAAATATTGACGGTGCGAATTTCGGTTCCCGCAGTTTGGCGCTAGAAGGAGGGGGGGGGGGTACGGATCAATCTTACTCAGCGGATGTTTCCGCGGCTGACGCACCTGCTAACGCCGCGTCGCTCGACGAGTTCAAAAAGCTGGTTTCCGCCTACGAAAAGAGATCGGAAGAGCGGGATAAACTCGTGGGAAACTCGAGTTCGCAACCCCACACGATAGGCCTGGAACTTCGCAGGAACGTCCTTCTGGACAAAACCCTAGCGAAACATCCCCCGTCGCCAAGGGCAACTCGGAAAAACCTCAGACATCCGAAAAGGATACACAGGAGGACGAAATCGAGCGTATCGACTTGGAGCCCAGCGATGACTCCGAGGAGGACGCCGACGTCCCTCCAAGAAGAACCCGCAGCCGTTCAGCTCGGGAAAGTTTCCCGTTCGACAAACCCATGACGGAAGAAGAAGAAAACCACTACTGGATCGAACAGGAGGAACTGGCCGAAAGGCAAACCGAGATTACACGCCACGAACGCCGACAAGCTCGGAAAACCGCTGGAGAGGATCCCGAGATACGCGATCTCCGCGATTACATCACCAAGACCGCCGTGAAATCGCAAATCCACCATGCCACGAGTGCCGCCCCAGAAATCGACAGGTTACTCGAGGTGGCTCGTAAAACACCCTTCACCGCGCGGATCTCCGAAACTAAGGTGTCTAATCCGGGAAAACTCAAGATACCGATGTATAACGGTACTACCGACCCAAAAGCGCATCTCCAGGCATTCCACATCACCATGGGAATAGCCAGGCTTAAGGAGAGCGAAAAAGACGCAGGCTACTGTCGCCTGTTCGTCAAAAATCTCGAAGGAGCGGCGCTCGAATGGTTCTCCCGTTTGAAAAGAAACTCCATCGGAAGCTTTCGTAAACTCGCGTCGGAATTCCTCCTCAAGTACTCTATGTTCATCGATAGAGAAACTTCCGATGTCGATCTCTGGAGCTTAACTCAGGAAGAGGGCGAGACCCTCCGAGAGTTTATAAGCCGCTTCAAACTGATCATGGCGAAGGTCAGCGGAATCAGCGACAAAGTCGCCATCGATGCTCTTAGGAAGGCACTCTGGTACAAGTTGAAGTTCAGAAAGTGAATAACGCTCGAGAAACCTCGCACGATCCAGGATGCCCTCCACAAAGCCTCGGATTACATAATGATCGAAGAAGAGACAAAGGTCTTGTCGCAAAAACATAAGCCGACAAGGAACTCTTCGAAAGACGTGGATCCAAAATCAAAGAAGAAAACTTCTCGTAAAGACAAGTACGTCCATCACGAGGGGGAAGAACTCCAGGGCGCGCACAATTACGCGATCAATCCAGATCAGGGCATGACTTCGGGAAATACGTGGAACCGTAACCAGAGTTACGACAAAAACGTATACTGCAAGTTCCATCAGACCGAAGGTCACTCCACGGCTAACTGCAAAGTCGTAGGGGCGAGGCTGGCCGCGAAGCTTCTTGCTGGAGAACTCTCCGGAGTAACCAGCGTCAAGGATCTAATCCTCGACTCCGACCGTCCGCCAAAAACCAACAAGAATCCTCCCGCGGAGAAATCGTCACCGAAAAATCAGGCGGGGGATAAGCGCGAGAGAAGACCAGATGATAGGGGAAACGATAATTCCCGAAGGAGGGTCAACATGATCATGGGAAGATCCCAGTACTGCAGGGACTCGGTTTCGGCCATCAAGGCCTACCAACGGAAAGCCGAGTCGACTGCGAAGTACCCTCTGCAGTCACCTCCTCAAGACGGACAGAACACCTCGATAACGTTCACCGAAGAAGAGGAGTACGAAATCGACCAACCTCACTGCGACCCCTTGGTCATTGATCTCGTAATAAGAGATCTCGAAGTCGCAAGAATACTTATCGATACCAGAAGCACGGTAAACCTAATATTCCGCGATACCCTAAGAAGGATGGGCATCGAGCTCGGAGAAGTTACCCCGGTACCGAAACCGCTCACGGGTTTCTCCGGACAAACGTCCATGACCCTGGGATCGATTAAGCTACCCGTGATGGAAAAAAACGTTACCAGGATAGTTGACTTCGCGGTGGTAGATAGCCCGGCTATTTACAACGCAATCATGGGAACTCCATGGCTAAACGCTATGAAGGCCGTTCCCTCAACTTATCACTTGGGCGTTAAATTTCCAACCAGGACTGGAATTGCCGCAATCTGGGGCTGTCAAAAACAGTCGCGACTTTATTTCCTAGCGGAGCATAAGTTGAGACAAGTCACGACGACCTCTACGGCTAAACGCAAGCGAACTCAGCCTTCCACCGAAGACAAAGAGACATCTCCCGCGGAAGCAGATACGAAGATCAGAACCATCCCCAACTCCGAAGACAACGTCACAACTCAGCGGGAAGAGGAAAATCCCGAGGTGAACGTCGACCCCGCAACTAAAGCGGTCGACG
>NW_026619581.1:0-7693 GCF_000801105.2 Raphanus sativus | reverse complement strand
GTATCTTTGAATTTTCACGTGATCGATCTTTTTGACCTAAAAAGGAGCAATAATTATATTTTTAAGTACATGCATGCAAATGATACACCCATATTAGAAAATAAAACATTTTTTATATTACATTCATGATTTATGATGAGATACAATGTGAAGAAGAAGATGACATGGCCATAGATAAAAACACAATGGTTTCAATAGTTATCTTATTTCTTTTTTTGTTTAGTGGAATTGACGAATTGTGTTTCATGATGTCTTGCATATTTCCATTGTTTTATCTTCATATTCACATGCATTTTGATCATCAAAGGCATCATCTAGGCATATCTAGGATGCATTTCATTGCACATGTCCTTATCAGGTGTTGGAGATGCAACATGGTGATCATGGAAGGTTTGAGAGGTGTTTTAGAAGCAAGAGTGATGGTCCAGCTCGTGTGCCTATTTCACTAAGTGTTGCAGCGGCCTTTTGCGTCCACAAGCGGCCTTGGTGTCACGGTGTCATTATGCCGCTGCGAAACCAAGTGGTTGGATAATAAAATTGCGTACGCTCAATCGGTTTCCCGCAGCGGTTCCTGAAGCCGCCACGTTACAATCATGGAGAAAATGAGGCTAGGTGTCCCAGCGGCTTTTGGGCACAGCGGCCTTGAGGCCATGAGTCAGGATACCGCTCCACGTCGAGAGCCAGCGGCCTTGTTACCCACAGAGGCATAGTGGCCTGTCATCAAGCCGCTGTGCACCGTGTTTTACGTTAAATTACTATTTTGCCCTCTACGATTTACACACTCTAAACCTATGTTTAAGTTATCATTTTGTAGCCACCAGGCAGATTATCTTTGGTACTGGAAAAACATCAAACTATTGGAGATCAATCTCTTTTTGGATCATTGATCCTTTGTTCTTATTTCATTTCTTGTTGATTTCTTTCTCTGTTTATGATCAATCTGAAATCCAATATGGGTTTAAGAATGATCATGGGCATTAGTGAGTAATCACCTTTTGGATTCATGGGTTAGGGTGATTAAGGGTGATTAGGCTAGTTCTAGGATGTTTTAGGTATAGATCATACTTGTTCCTTGCTAGTAGAGTGATCTTAATGCATCATTTGAGTAGGCCACTCAAAGGGTGATCTCTAGGCATTTCTCACCCGACAGGTGTTTGATGAAATGCCTGAGTCAACTCTCCTAGGCTTTTAGTGTACTTTGCCAAAGACATTTGTTGTTAAAGATGCTAAGATAGCTAATAGACTTGTTAGTAATGATTGCTTGCATGTTATTCAACCAAAGACATTTGATGTTTGAGACATGTTAGCAAATGAGCATTCATCTAGACATAGAGCTTGCTTAGAATTGTGTCTAGGCTTAAGGTTGATAGTTTGATTTATCATTTGCATTCCTTAGATCGAAACCTGATCACCCAAGGTCTAAATCCCCATACCCATGAGTTCTCCTTTCCAATAGCTTAAAAGTATCATTTCTGTTACTTGAATTCTAGTTTTAATTTAAAAACCATCCAATTCACTGATTGCACTTAGATTAGGCAAATACTTGCATTCTCTCTGCATTTGAATCCCTCAGAACTGGTTCGACAACTTACTTCCACTATACTATTATTTGACTTAGGAGCCTCAAAACTCCTAACATCAAATTGGCGCCGTTGCCAAATTCTGAGTTTGATTTGAACATTGAGATTTAGTCATTTGCTTGAGACTAAGTCATTTTTATTTTTGTAAGTTACTGATTCTCTTGTTCACCTCTTTGTGATTTTTAGGTGTATGAACTTGAGGAGAAAAGGTACATCAAACCTTGTTCCAAGAGCCACAGACATCGGAGCTTTAGAGAGAGAGTGTGCTAGAAAAAGAAGAGAAGAAGAGCAACAAGCTCAACTGCAGACACTGGAAGCTCCAATGGAAGAACAACAAAATCCTCAGAACCCCAATGAAGTCAACAATCTTCCACCCCAAGGGGCACAACAGCGAGCAGCTCGCCCCATTGGCACTTATGACCGCCCAAACATCCATGGTCCTAGACTTGGAATCCGAGCACCAGCTGTGGCTGCTAACAACTTTGAGATTAAGTCAGGACTGCTAAACTGCATAGAGAACAACAAGTATCATGGTCTGGCTGTGGAGGACCCATTTGATCACTTGGATAAGTTCGACAGCTACTGTGGTATGTCAAAGACTAATGGTGTGTCAGAGGATGCCTTAAAGCTCAAGCTATTCCCTTTCTCTTTGGGGGATAAGGCACGTCAATGGGAGAAGTCTCTACCAAGTGACTCCATCACCACTTGGGAAGACTGCAAAAGGGCATTCTTGGAGAAGTTCTTCTCTACCTCAAGAACTGCTAAGTTGAGGAATGAGATCTCCAGTTTCCAACAGAAGAACTTGGAAGGATTCAGTGAAGCTTGGGAGAGATTCAATGGTTACCAAGCTCAGTGCCCACACCATGGATTCTCTAAGGAGAGCTTGCTGAGCACATTCTACAGAGGTGCTCTTCCTAAGTACAGAGCCAGACTTGATACAGCTAGCAATGGGTTCTTTTTGGGGAGAACTGAGGAAGAGGCAGAGGCTCTGGTTGACAACATGGTTAAGAGTGATGCAGCCTACAGTGGAGACCATGACAGAAGCAGTAAAGGTGATGACAAGCAAACAAGGAATGAGATAAAGGCTCTTCAAGAGAAGATTGACACACTCCTTGCTGATAGGGCCACGCAAGCGCAGGTGAACCTTGTTGGCAACCCAAGCCAGGAGATACCTCCTACTGTCAATGAGGTTGAGGGTTTGGAAGGGCAAGAAGAATTGTGTTTCATCAACAGTAATGGTAGCTGGTACAAGAAGGAACCCAACTTTCAGTACAACAACTACCAACAGAAGCCTATTCAAACAACCAGCAGAGTGGTTATCAGCCTCGAAACAACCAGCAGAGCAACTATCAGCCTCAGCAAAACTCCTCTCCTAGCTCCTCTGCCCCTCAACAGAGCAGCACTGATGCCTTACTGAAACAGATCTTGGAGTCTCAGACTAGAAGTGAGAAGCATGTGGGCTATGAGCTGAAGAACCTTCACTCCAAGATTGATGGGAGCTACAATGAGCTCAACAACAAATTCTCCCACCTTGCTTCTTCTGTCAAGAATTTGGAGAATCAGTATGCTTCCATGAGCTCCCACCAGAACCGCCAGCAAGGATCTCTACCTGGAAAGTCAGATCAAAACTCCAAGGAAGCAAAAGCTGTCACACTTAGGAGTGGTAAGCAGTTGACTCCTGTAACCCTCACCAAGGATGCTAAGAAACAAGGTGAGGAGGTGGCCATCAACCTAGATGATGAAGTGGTCATTGTTAAGACAGATGATGAGATCTTGGAGAAGATTGAGAAAGGTAAGGGTAAAGGAAAGGTTGGAGAAGAGAAGAAGACAACAAAAGATGGTGAATCTGCTGCTCCAGCAGGTGAGAGCTCTTCTGTCCCTCCTCCCTATGAACCCAAGCTTCCATTCCCTGGTAGATTCAAGAAGCAGCTGCTACAGAAGTACAAGGCTTTGTTTGAGAAGCAGATGAGTGAAGCTCAGGTTACAATGCTCATCATTGATGCTTTCATGCTGATTCCTCAATACAGCAAGTTCCTGGAAGATGTTGTAGCTGCTAAGAAGAAGGAGATGGAGGGCATGATGGTTCTGAGTCATGAGTGCAATGCCATCATTCAGAGGCTTGATGCTCCAGAGAAGCTAGAGGATCCAGGATGCTTCACACTACCTTGTGCTCTTGGACCTATGGTATTTGAGAAATGTCTCTGCGATTTGGGAGCTAGTGTCAGCTTGATGCCTTTGTCTGTGGCAAAGAAGCTTGGCTTCACTCAATACAAGAAGTGTAGACTCTCTCTGGTGTTGGCTGATCGTTCAGTGAAGTACCCTGTGGGCATCCTAGAGAACCTCCCTGTGAAGATTGGAGGGTATGAGATACCTACAGATTTTGTGGTGCTTGAAATGGGTGAGGAGGCTCAAGACCCATTGATTCTTGGAAGGCCATTCTTAGCTACAGCAGGAGCTATTGTGAATGTGAAAGAAGGCAAGATTGACCTCCATTTGGGTAAGGAGAACACCCTCCACTTTAACATCAAGGAGAAAATGAGGAGCCCAACTGTGTTTGGACAAGCCTTCATCATCGAAGAAATGGGCCCTCCTGCTGATGATCACCTTGGTGAGCTACCACCCGAGGAAGATGGGGTGTTAACTCCACTTTCTGCACCTACTCCAGCCTGATCCAAAGGAGGCAAAGTCAAGCTAGAGACTTAAAACAAGCTCACTTGGGAGGAAGTCCCATGAGTATCCTTGTATATATTGCATTAGTATTTACATTTTCATCTTACTGCATAAAACAATGGGAAAATGAAGTTGTGTGCAGGTGTGGAGCAGAAACTCGGACATCAGAGCGAGGTCTCCGCAGCGAAGTCACGAGGTCGCTCCAGCTGGGAGCGACCTGCCGCAGCGACCCCTCCACCTCGCTCCCGTCTCAGGTAACTGGAAACTTCCCTTCTCCCATCTTTTCTTTGCATTTTAGAATTTCATTGGGTACCTCACTCACACAGAGACTGTGTGATTTAAGTGTGGGGGAGGTACCAAGTATTTGATCATGTTTGTTTCCATGATTTTGAGTCTCATGCATTGCATATTACATTCTTATTTGCATAGAAAAATCCAAAAAAATAAAAAAAATTGAAAAACACAAAAAGAATCATTTAGTTGCATCATTTGCATTTTTAGGATTGAGTCTAGAAGCATATAGGTTGCATTCATGCATTAGGGGGATTTCAACCTTGTAAAGAGCTCATGCTAAGTACTGAATTTGGTGACCTTTGTAATCATGACAAGTAGCTTGAGCACCCTTTGGAAAGCTTGTAAACTTCGCGCCTTGAATGCTCCTCTTGAAACTCATTTGACTGTTGATACTCTCTCTTTGAAGTAAGCTCATGTTTTAATGTCTCTTGCATATGGTCCCTTGTGTACTAAGTCATGGATATACACACTTGAGTTGTCCCATCTGTTTTACCAATCTTTTTGACAAACTCAAGTGGTACTCCACTCCCAAAACCCATACCTCCTTTTTAAACCATCATTATTTGTTGAGTGAGGCCTTTTTGGAAAGCTTTACATGTGCATAATGTTGAGAGTATTGGGAACGACAATGCTTAGTCTCCATTCTTGCTAGATTAGTCACTCTATTGTCTAGCTATAGGAAGGGGATGAGTGTTGTGATTGTGATTTGGGAATATGAAATGTTTGACTCTTTGTGGTTAAATGATTAGTCTTTTTGGGAAAAGTGGAGAAGTATCTAGCTCTTATTGTGAAAAGTCTTGGCCCCCAAATATTAAAAAAAAAAAAAAGAATAAAAAAGGGGCTAGCAAAGTTGTTAGGAGCTCAGATTTGTTTTAAAATTGTGAAAATCCCTTGTTGATTTCAAAAAGAAAGAGTCTGATGTGAAAAATGTTCTTGGGATCTTTTGGTGAGAGATGTGAGTTGGGTTTGACATTGAGGAATAATTGAATATCTTGTGTGTTTGGGAAAGGGTAGAACAATGGAGAATGAGCATTGTATGCATGAGTTGATCCCTTTCTTAGATATATTATGTGTAATGTCGAAGCTACTTTGTTTTGAGAGTAAACCACCTTAAAAGATCATTTTGAACCTCTGATTTCACTTGCATTAAAGTCTTTGTCTTACCAAACCAAATGACTTGGACCAGTTGGCCATTTGTGAGATGTCTATTGAGTTTGCTTCATAAATGTTAGAGAGATGTGGATTTGTGGTTTGTAGATGCATGGTTAATGAGTGTAGAGATCAAAGGAGCTGAGATAGGCTTAGAGAAGTTAGAGATGGATAAAATCTTTGCTCTTGCTATTTGGTATGATTATGCAAGGTTGTTAGGTTGAGAACTAAGAAGAGTTTCTTTTGGTTATGAGTCCCCATTTTCAAGTTTTTTCTCCTTGGTTCTTGAAAGTTTACTTGTGGACAAGTAAAGGACTAGTGTGGGGGAGTTGATGTCTTGCATATTTTCATTGTTTTATCTTCATATTCACATGCATTTTGATCATCAAAGGCATCATCTAGGCATATCTGGGATGCATTTCATTGCACATGTCCTTATCAGGTGTTGGAGATGCAACATGGTGATCATGGAAGGTTTGAGAGGTGTTTCAGAAGCAAGAGTGATGGTCCAGCTCGTGTGCCTATTTCACTAAGTGTTGCAGCGGCCTTGTGTCACGGTGTCATTATGCCGCTGCGAAACCAAGTGTTGGATAATAAAATTGCGTACGCTCAATCGGTTTCCCGCAGCGGTTCCAGAAGCCGCCACGTTACAATCATGGAGAAAATGAGGCTAAGTGTCCCAGCGGCTTTTGGGCACAGCGGCCTTGAGGCCATGAGTCAGGATACCGCTCCACGTCGAGAGCCAGCGGCCTTGTTACCCACAGCGGCATAGTGGCCTGTCATCAAGCCGCTGTGCACCGTGTTTTACGTTAAATTGCTATTTTGCCCTCTACGATTTACACACTCTAAACCTATGTTTAAGTTATCATTTTGTAGCCACCAGGCAGATTATCTTTTGGTACTGGAAAAACATCAAACTATTGGAGATCAATCTCTTTTTGGATCATTGATCCTTTGTTCTTATTTCATTTCTTGTTGATTTCTTTCTCTGTTTATGATCAATCTGAAATCCAATATGGGTTTAAGAATGATCATGGGCATTAGTGAGTAATCACCTTTTGGATTCATGGGTTAGGGTGATTAAGGGTGATTAGGCTAGTTCTAGGATGTTTTAGGTATAGATCATACTTGTTCCTTGCTAGTAGAGTGATCTTAATGCATCATTTGAGTAGGCCACTCAAAGGGTGATCTCTAGGCATTTCTCACCTGACAGGTGTTTGATGAAATGCCTGAGTCAACTCTCCTAGGCTTTTAGTGTACTTTGCCAAAGACATTTGTTGTTAAAGATGCTAAGATAGCTAATAGACTTGTTAGTAATGATTGCTTGCATGTTATTCAACCAAAGACATTTGATGTTTGAGACATGTTAGCAAATGAGCATTCATCTAGACATAGAGCTTGCTTAGAATTGTGTCTAGGCTTAAGGTTGATAGTTTGATTTATCATTTGCATTCCTTAGATCGAAACCTGATCACCCAAGGTCTAAATCCCTATACCCATGAGTTCTCCTTTCCAATAGCATAAAAGTATCATTTCTGTTACTTGCATTCTAGTTTTAGTTTAAAAACCATCCAATTCACTGATTGCATTTAAATTAGGCAAATACTTGCATTCTCTCTGCATTTGAATCCCTCAGAATTGGTTCGACAACTTACTTTCACTATACTATTATTTGACTTAGGAACCTCAAAACTCCTAACATCATTTCCTTACTGGAGTTGTGTTTCCTTTGTTAGTGGATGTGTTAGTTCTCCAAGTTAGCTTATCTATTTTGTATTTAAAGTTTGGATAACGGTAAATGAAGGAAGAGAGAAAATTGTAGTAACTTGTGTTTGTTTTATTAGTTTTTTTCACAAACTTTCTTAGTTTTGAGGAGAGGTTTTAATTGGCATCAAAGCAATTTGTGTTCTAAGCAATCAAAAATATGATTTGGTTTATTTCTAACAATTGGTATCAAAATAATTCTATCATGCGGCTTTGCTTATCTATTTGATCTGGAC
>NW_026619580.1:0-7695 GCF_000801105.2 Raphanus sativus | reverse complement strand
ATTTGCTGCAACTGAGTTCTATGATTATGCTCTGAGTTGGTGGGATCAACTGGTGACTACTAGGAGGATAAATCAAGAGTATCCAGTTGAGACTTGGCAAGAAATGAAGTCTCTTATGCGCAAAAGGTTTGTGCCTAACCACTACCACAGGGATCTTCATCAGAAATTGAGGAAACTTACACAAGGATCCAAGACTGTGGAAGAGTACTACCAGGAGATGGAGTTGCTGATGTTGAGAGCTGGTATATCTGAGGATAGAGAAGCTTCTATGGCCCGATTTCTTGGAGGACTTAACCGCGAGATTCAAGACAGTGTGGAGATGCAACACTACATTGAGATAGAAGAGATGTTGCACAAAGCTATCCTGGTGGAGCAACAGATTAAGAGGAAGCATCACTCGCGAGGCAACTATGGGTCCAGCAAGTATCAGTACACTAAAGAAGAGAAACCATCCCATATGAGAGATAACAAGCCTCAGCCGAAAGAAGAATCCAAGTCTAGCATCCCATACAGCAAAGAGAAAAGCAAGGCGGAAGCTACAAGTTCTAGAACTAGAGATGTGAAGTGTTTCAAGTGTCAAGGCAGAGGACACTATGCCAACGAGTGCACCAACAAGAAAGTGATGATTCTACTTGAGAATGGAGAGTATGAATCAGAAGAAGAGCACTCCGGGTCTGATCAAGACAGGTCTGATGAAGGTAGTGAAGTAGAACCAGTGAAAGGAAGATTGTTGGTGACAAGAAGACTTTTGAACTTGCAAACTAAGGCTGAAGAGACTGAGCAGCGTGAGAACCTCTTCTACACTAGGTGTATGGTTCAGGGTAAGGTGTGCAGCCTTATTATTGATGGTGGGAGCTGTGTCAATGTAGCTAGTGAGACCATGGTGAAGAAATTGGGTTTGAAAGTTCAGAAACATCCTAGACCTTACCGGCTGCAATGGCTCAATGAAGAAGGTGAGATGAGAGTCTCCAATCAAGTGCTGATCCCTATAGCCATTGGTAGATATGAAGATGAGATCTTGTGTGATGTTTTACCAATGGAAGCTAGTCATATCCTTCTTGGTAGACCTTGGCAGTTTGATAGGCGAGTGGTTCATGATGGTTTCAGTAACAAGCATTCTTTTGAGTTTAATGGAAAGAAGACAGTGCTGGTACCTTTGTCACCTAAAGAAGTTCAAGCAGATCAACTCCAACTTCAGAAAAAGAAAGAGATCGACCTGAAGCCTGATCAGAAACATCACAGCCTCTATACCAAACAGGGAGATATCAAAAGAATTCTTTACTCTCAATCCTCTATTGTTTTACTTATGTTTAAAGAGACCTTGCTAACAGTCACTGATCTTACACAGGATTATCCTAGTGAACTAGTCTCTCTTTTGCAGGAGTATACTGATGTGTTTCCAGAAGACAACCCCACAGGATTGCCACCAGTGCGCGGGATAGAACATCAGATAGACTTTGTTCCTGGCTCTACTCTTCCTAACCGACCAGCATACAGAACCAATCCTGTTGAGACTAAGGAGTTGCAAAGACAAGTGGAGGAACTGATGGAGAAGGGTCATATCCGAGAGAGTATGAGTCCATGTGCTGTTCCAGTTCTCCTTGTGCCCAAGAAAGATGGTAGCTGGCGCATGTGTGTTGATTGCAGAGCCATCAACAACATAACAGTGAAGTATCGCCATCCTATTCCTAGATTAGATGATATGCTTGATGAATTGCATGGCTCTAGTATCTTTTCTAAGATAGACCTTAAGAGTGGGTATCATCAAATTAGGATGAAAGAGGGAGATGAGTGGAAAACCGCTTTCAAGACTAAGCATGGATTGTATGAGTGGTTGGTGATGCCTTTTGGCTTAACCAATGCTCCTAGTACCTTTATGAGATTGATGAATCATGTGCTTAGATCTTTTATAGGAGTGTTTGTGGTAGTTTACTTTGATGATATCCTAGTTTACTCCAAGAGTTTAGAAGAGCATATGGTTCATGTTAGGACTGTTCTTGATGTTTTGAGAAAAGAAAAGCTCTTTGCTAATCTTAAGAAATGCACTTTCTGTACGGATAACTTGGTCTTCCTAGGCTTTGTTGTGAGTGCAGATGGAGTAAAGGTGGATCAGGAGAAGGTGAAAGCCATACAAGAGTGGCCGAGTCCTAAAACCATAAATGAAGTAAGGAGTTTCCATGGTCTAGCAGGTTTCTATAGGCGATTTGTGAAAGACTTCAGCACTATAGCAGCTCCACTGACTGAGATCATCAAGAAAGATGTAGGATTCAAGTGGGGAGAAGCACAAGAAACCTCCTTTCAAACCCTCAAAGAGAAGCTTACTAACTCTCCTCTCCTTATACTTCCTGATTTCTCTAAAACCTTTGAGATTGAATGTGATGCCTCAGGAATTGGTATTGGTGCTGTGTTGATGCAGGATAGAAGGCCCATTGCATACTTCAGTGAGAAACTAAGTGGAGCTACTCTCAACTATGCCACTTATGACAAAGAACTATACGCCTTGGTGAGAGCTCTACAGACTTGGCAGCATTATCTATGGCCAAAGGAGTTTGTCATTCACACCGACCATGAGTCTCTCAAGTATCTCAAGGGGCAAAGCAAACTCAGCAAGAGACACGCCAGATGGGTAGAATTCATTGAAACCTTTCCCTATGTGATCAAATACAAACAAGGTAAGGAAAATATAGTTGCTGATGCACTATCAAGAAGGTATACTCTCTTGAATACTCTTGATGCTAAGTTGCTAGGATTTGAACAACTTAAAGATATGTATGCAACTGATTCTGACTTTCAGGAAGCTTATCAATCGTGTGAGAAATATGCTGTAGGGCATTACTTTAGGCAGGATGGATTCTTATTCTATGATAATAGACTGTGTGTGCCTAACTGTTCTTTAAGAGATTTGTTTGTCAGGGAATCCCATGGAGGAAGCTTAATGGGACATTTTGGTATTGCCAAGACTCTTAAGGTTTTGCAGGATCACTTCTTTTGGCCACACATGAAACGAGATGTTGAGAGAATCTGTGGAAGGTGTGCAACTTGCAAAGCAGCCAAGTCAAAGGTCCAACCCCACGGTTTGTATACTCCTCTACCTATTCCTACTCACCCTTGGAATGATATATCTATGGACTTTGTTGTCGGATTGCCAAGGACCAAAACAGGTAAGGATTCCATCTTTGTGGTTGTGGATAGATTTTCTAAAATGGCACATTTCATTGCTTGTCATAAGACTGATGATGCTTTACATGTTGCAAACCTGTTCTTTAAAGAGATTGTGCGCATTCATGGCATGCCTAGGACTATAGTTTCTGATAGAGATACTAAGTTTCTTAGTTATTTTTGGAAGACTCTTTGGTCTAAGCTAGGTACTAAACTGTTGTTTTCTACTACATGTCATCCACAAACTGATGGACAGACTGAGGTAGTTAATAGAACTCTTGGAACTCTCTTGCGTGCATACATTAAAAAGAATCTGAAATCATGGGAAGAATACTTGCCTCACTGTGAATTTGCTTATAATCATGCTCAACACTCTGCATCTAAGTATTCTCCATTTGAAATTGTTTATGGGTTCAATCCCATCTCTCCTTTGGATCTTATGCCTTTACCTGAGTGTGCTAGGGTCAGTATGGATGGGAAAAAGAAAGCAGAGATGGTGAAGCAGATTCATGAGAAGGCTAGAAAGAACATTATTGAGAAGACAAAGCAGTACACTAAGAGAGCAAACAAGGGCAGGCGTGAAATGATCTTTGAAATAGGTGATATGGTGTGGGTTCACTTGCGCAAGGAGAGGTTTCCCAAAGAAAGAAAGTCTAAACTGATGCCGAGGATAGATGGTCCTTTTGAGATCATCCAGAAAATCAATGACAATGCTTACAAGCTTGATCTTCAAGGTAAGTATGATATAAGCAATAGTTTCAATGTTACTGACTTGATCTCTTTTGTTGCAGATGAGCCAGATTTGAGGACAAATCCTTTTCAAGAGGGAGGGGATGATATGATCATGGACCAGTCAAGCAAAGAAGATAAGGAGATCATGGAGGAACCAGCAGATGAAGATGCTCTCACCATGCCTAAGGGTCCCATGACTCGAGCCAGAAGCAAGCAACTCAAAGAGGCCATTGGAGGCTTACTTAAGACATCCATGAAGCAAGAAGAAAGTCTTGGAAGAAGCTTGATCAACCAAGATGCACTTACTACCATTCAAGCCATCTCAGCTCCAAGATAGACATCAAGTGAGCAAGTAACATATGTGTGCTCTTTTTCCCTATCTTTGGTTTTGTCCCACTGGGTTTTCCAAAGATAGGTTTTTAACGAGGCCATATGTTGCTTCCATATCACTCACTTGATGATCTCGGTTCAAGACTATGTTTTATTAATTTATCCTATGTTTTTATTTAGACTATGGTTTTGTTATTTGATACATTTCGAGACTAAGGAGTATGTTCCTTACTCTCTCTATATATAGGTGTCTCGCAACCCTAATGAAAACACCCAATCTTTTATTCTAAACTCTTGTTCTCTCTTGACGGCTGCGAGTTCCTTGTAGTCTGAGTGTTCTTGAGTCTTTGTTAGTGAGTCATATCTAACAAAACCCATAAGAGTGATTATCAAGGTGTGTCATATCCGAGATCATCACTTAGGAGTATCAAGAGTTCATTCATCCCTCTTGTGTCACCATTCGATCCACCCCCTTGAAGGAGATTGAGTCACTGATTCTCTACTTGCAAGGATCTATCCCATTTCTATCCAGAGAATCATCCTAGGAGTGTATTAGTAGATATATGGAACGAACTCACGCAGCTCTCCAAAAATTGGGAGCTCAAGTCCATAAAGCTACGAGCTCAGCTCCCGAAATTGATAGCTTGATCGAAGAAACCCGTGGAACTCCATTCACTGACAGAATTGCCAGCTCTTATATAAGAGATACCCGAAAAATCAGAATTTCCGAGTATGATGGGACCTCTGACCCAAAGGCCTATCTGAGAGCTTTCCGATTGGCTATCGTGAAAGCCCATTTTACACAGGAAGAATGTGAAGCAGGTTACTGCAGGACATTCGCCGAAAACTTGGTCGGAACAGCCCTTGAGTGGTTCTCCGGTCTCGAGCCAGCCTCGATAGATAGTTTCGATCAGTTAACTAGCGCCTTCATGAAGCAGTACTCGACCCATATCCTGAAGCAAGCCTCTGAGCCCGACCTTTGGAAGGTCAGACAAGGAATGGGGACTCGCTACGAGTCTACATCGAGATATTCAGGGCAGTAAGAACTAAGCTCTCGAATCCCAACGACCTAGTCGCCATCGAGGCTCTTAGGAGAGGTCTGTTCTATAAATCAAAGTTCTGGTCGGAGCTAACACTCAATACTCCCCCAACTATCGATGATGCTCTTCATAAAGCCACCAGATACATTACTCTGGAGGAGGAGACAGCTGCACTAGATAAACTCCACAAGAAGCCTCAGAATCACTCGAAAGGTGAATCCTCTGAGGCAAAGGGACCTCATAAAAGGGGGAACCTCCGAAACAACCAAACTCAGGAGAACATTCCTATGCAATCGAGGAAGACAAGGAAGAGAAACCTGTCGCCGCAGCAAACAAAACTCCCTGGTCAAAGGGCTTTGATAAAAACAAACATTGCTCTTATCATGATCGAGAAGGACACTCAACTGAGGAATGTTGGGACCTCCAACGACAACTGGCAGCTAAATTCGCAGCCGGAGAAATAAAGGGAGTGGACCTTAAAAAGCCACCACCTTATCAGAAAAGAGGTCCCAGAGACACCTCTCCAAAGCGCGAGAGATCACCTGAGAAGGAGACCGATTCGCCACCTCCAGCTCCCAAGAAAAGAGTCGAGATGATTCTTGGAAAATTCCCCCAAGGAAAAAGTTTACAAGTCGAAGCTCTCTTGAGCAAACCGTCCCCTCAATCGAGCCTCGACTCGAGGGTGGACTGTATCCTTGGAGGATCAGATATATGTCAAGACTCCCCCAACTCCATTAAGAATCACGTACGGAAGGTTGTGTCTAACACTGGACCTAAGCCTCCTAACCCCGAGTCCAATACTAAGATTTCTTTCTGAGAAAGCGAGACCTCAAACCTTGACAGACCTCACGATGATGCATTAATTGTCACTCTGAACATCGCAGGATACGAGGTCCCTAAACTCATGATAGACACAGGAAGCTCTGTTGACCTTATCTTCTACAACACCCTAAAAGGGATGGAAATAGACGACTACGAAATTATTGGCCAAAAAGCTAACCTCGTAGGCTTCTCCGGAGAAACAACTACCTCATTGGGGACTATCAAGCTCCCAATCATAGCTGGCGGAATAATGAAAATGACTAACTTAGTAGTCATCAACAGACCTTCCCCGTTCCATGCGATCTTGGGAAGACCCTGGATTCACAAGATGAAGGCAGTAGCCTCGACTTATTATCAATGTGTGAAATTCCCGACACCTAAAGGGATAACTTCCCGTTACCTCACATCGACCGCCTGGTTGAAGCAACAGCTGGCCATCGACTCCTATCCTTCATGGATGCCTTCTCAGGATACAACCAAATCATGATGGATCCTGAGGATCAGGAGAAAACTGCATTCATAACCGAACGAGGAAGCTATTGTTACAAGGTTATGCCATTCGGATTAAAGAACGCAGGAGCTACCTATAAGAGGCTAGTAAATAAGATGTTTGCTGGACAACTCGGAAAAACCATGGAGGTCTATATTGACGATATGCTAGTCAAATCCTCAGCTGGAGAAGACCACATCTCCCACTTAAGGGAATGCTTCGATATCCTCAATAAATACGATATGAAGCTCAATCCCACTAAATGTACCTTCGGGGTACCCTTAGGCGAGTTCCTAGGCTATCTTGTAACCGAAAGAGGCATTGAAGCCAACCCGCAGCAGATAGCAACCTTCCTAGAAATGCCGTCACCTAAGACAACCAGAGATGTACAAAGATTGACCGGACGAATCGCAGCATTGAACCGATTCATATCAAGTCCACCGACAAGTGCCTCCCATTCTACAAACTTCTAAGAAATAATAAGAAGTTCTTATGGGACGAGAAATGTGAGGAAGCCTTCAAACAATTGAAAGCTTATCTATCTGAACCTCCGATCCTATCCAAACCTGTAGTAGGAGAGCCACTGTACCTGTACCTCGCCGTATCGACTGCTACAGTTAGCGGTGTCCTAGTACGAGAAGAACAAAACGAACAAAGACCTGTCTATTACACCAGCAAGAGTTTAATAGACGCCGAAACAAGGTACCCTGCAATGGAAAAATTAGCGCTAGCAGTCGTAACAGCTGCCAGAAAATTACGACCTTACTTCCAATCGCACTCAATCGTCGTAATGACCTCACAACCATTACGAATGATATTGCACAGCCCTAGCCAGTCAGGGTGATTGGCTAAATGGGCCATAGAGCTCAGTGAATACGACATCGAGTATAGAGCTCGAGCAGCAGCGAAGGCTCAGGTCCTTGCCGACTTTGTCATTAAGCTAGCATCCGAGCAATTAGACTCCGAAATGGAATCTCCAAAGTGGAGCCTGTATGTCGACGGAGCCTCATCAAAACAGGGCTCCGGTGTCGGTCTAAGGCTGACTTCTTCAGCAGGAGAAACCATTGAGCAGTCATATAGGCTCGGATTCAGCGCCTCAAACAACGAAGCTGAATATGAAGC
>NW_026619579.1:0-7700 GCF_000801105.2 Raphanus sativus | reverse complement strand
TGTGATCAGAGCTGCATTGTTTATCATTTCTGTAGCTTAATTTATTAGTTAAAACATCTGGGGCAACTCCTTTTTATATTGTATGTATTTTCAGTTGATGATAAATCAAGGAAATAAAATATCCTTCTCACTTTCTTACTCTCTCGCCACAAACATTCCTACACTCTTTCTCCTTTCATTAGTATCAAACACACGCTCCTTCTTCTGTTCTTGAGTGTCTTCATGTTCTTCATAAAAACCAGAACCACGATCTAAGAAGCTTTATTTGGAACCACTATCAGTGAAGAATAACCAGGAAGTTGAATAAATCTCATAGGATTGTGAGTAAGAGTATCCCACTTTCTATCCAGATGATTCCAGATTAGCCTGTTCGACATATGGCAATATCTTCATGATTCTTATCAAACCAGGATGAACCACCATCTAAGAAGCTTATTTGGAACCACTAATTCAGTGGAGAATACCAGGAAGTTGAATAAATCTCATAGGAGTTGTGAGTAGAAGATATCCCACTTCTATCCAGATGATTCCAGATTAGCCTGTTCGGACATATTGCAATATCTTCATGATTCTTATCAAACCAGGATGAACCACGATCTAAGAAGCTTTATTTGGAACCACTAATCAGTGGAGAATAACCAGGAAGTTGAATAAATCTCATAAGTGTTGTGAGCAGAAGATATCCCACTTTCTATCCAGATGATTCCAGATTAGCCTGTTCGGACATATGCCATTATCTTCATGATTCTTATCAAACCAGGATGAACCACGATCTAAGAAGCTTTATTTGGAACCACTAATCAGTGGAGAATAACCAGGAAGTTGAATAAATCTCATAGGAGTTGTGAGTAAGAAGATATCCCACTTTCTATCCAGATGATTCCAGATTAGCCTGTTCGGACATATGGCATATCTTCATGATTCTTATCAAACCAGGATGAACCAATATTAAGAAGCTTTATTTGGAACCACTAATCAGTGGAGAATAACCAGGAAGTTGAATAAATCTCATAGGAGTTGTGAGTAAGAAGATATCCCACTTTCTATCCAGATGATTCCAGATTAGCCTGTTCGGACATATGGCAATATCTTCATGATTCTTATCAAACCAGGATGAACCACGATCTAAGAAGCTTTATTTGGAACCACTAATCAGTGGAGAATAACCAGGAAGTTGAATAAATCTCATAGGAGTTGTGAGTAAGAAGATATCCCACTTTCTATCCAGATGATTCCAGATTAGCCTGTTCGGACATATGGCAATATCTTCATGATTCTTATCAACCAGGATGAACCACGATCTAAGAAGCTTTATTTGGAACCCACTAATCAGTGGAGAATAACCAGGAAGTTGAATAAATCTCATAGGAGTTGTGAGTAAGAAGATTCCCACTTCTATCCAGATGATTCCAGATTAGCCTGTTCGGACATATGCAATTATCTTTCATGATTCTTATCAACCAGGATGAACCACGATCTAAGAAGCTTTATTTGGAACCACTAATCAGTGGAGAATAACCAGGAAGTTGAATAAATCTCATAGGAGTTGTGAGTAAGAAGATATCCCACTTTCTATCCAGATGATTCCAGATTAGCCTGTTCGGACATATGGCAATATCTTCATGATTCTTATCAAACCAGGATGAACCACGATCTAAGAAGCTTTATTTGGAACCACTAATCAGTGGAGAATAACCAGGAAGTTGAATAAATCTCATAGGAGTTGTGAGTAAGAAGATATCCCACTTTCTATCCAGATGATTCCAGATTAGCCTGTTCGGACATATGGCAATATCTTCATGATTCTTATCAAACCAGGATGAACCACGATCTAAGAAGCTTTATTTGGAACCACTAATCAGTGGAGAATAACCAGGAAGTTGAATAAATCTCATAAGTGTTGTGAGTAAGAAGATATCCCACCTTCTATCCAGATGATTCCAGATTAGCCTGTTCGGACATATGCATTATCTTCATGATTCTTATCAAACCAGGATGAACCACGATCTAAGAAGCTTTATTTGGAACCACTAATCAGTGGAGAATAACCAGGAAGTTGAATAAATCTCATAGGAGTTGTGAGTAAGAAGATATCCCACTTTCTATCCAGATGATTCCAGATTAGCCTGTTCGGACATATGGCAATATCTTCATGATTCTTATCAAACCAGGATGAACCACGATCTAAGAAGCTTTATTTGGAACCACTAATCAGTGGAGAATAACCAGGAAGTTGAATAAATCTCATAGGAGTTGTGAGTAAGAAGATATCCCACTTTCTATCCAGATGATTCCAGATTAGCCTGTTCGGACATATGGCAATATCTTCATGATTCTTATCAAACCAGGATGAACCACGATCTAAGAAGCTTTATTTGGAACCACTAATCAGTGGAGAATAACCAGGAAGTTGAATAAATCTCATAGGAGTTGTGAGTAAGAAGATATCCCACTTTCTATCCAGATGATTCCAGATTAGCCTGTTCGGACATATGGCAATATCTTCATGATTCTTATCAAACCAGGATGAACCACGATCTAAGAAGCTTTATTTGGAACCACTAATCAGTGGAGAATAACCAGGAAGTTGAATAAATCTCATAGGAGTTGTGAGTAAGAAGATATCCCACTTTCTATCCAGATGATTCCAGATTAGCCTGTTCGGACATATGGCAATATCTTCATGATTCTTATCAAACCAGGATGAACCACGATCTAAGAAGCTTTATTTGGAACCACTAATCAGTGGAGAATAACCAGGAAGTTGAATAAATCTCATAGGAGTTGTGAGTAAGAAGATATCCCACTTTCTATCCAGATGATTCCAGATTAGCCTGTTCGGACATATGGCAATATCTTCATGATTCTTATCAAACCAGGATGAACCACGATCTAAGAAGCTTTATTTGGAACCACTAATCAGTGGAGAATAACCAGGAAGTTGAATAAATCTCATAGGAGTTGTGAGTAAGAAGATATCCCACTTTCTATCCAGATGATTCCAGATTAGCCTGTTCGGACATATGGCAATATCTTCATGATTCTTATCAAACCAGGATGAACCACGATCTAAGAAGCTTTATTTGGAACCACTAATCAGTGGAGAATAACCAGGAAGTTGAATAAATCTCATAGGAGTTGTGAGTAAGAAGATATCCCACTTTCTATCCAGATGATTCCAGATTAGCCTGTTCGGACATATGGCAATATCTTCATGATTCTTATCAAACCAGGATGAACCACGATCTAAGAAGCTTTATTTGGAACCACTAATCAGTGGAGAATAACCAGGAAGTTGAATAAATCTCATAAAGTTGTGAGTAAGAAGATATCCCACTTTCTATCCAGATGATTCCAGATTAGCCTGTTCGGACATATGGCAATATCTTCATGATTCTTATCAAACCAGGATGAACCACGATCTAAGAAGCTTTATTTGGAACCACTAATCAGTGGAGAATAACCAGGAAGTTGAATAAATCTCATAGGAGTTGTGAGTAAGAAGATATCCCACTTTCTATCCAGATGATTCCAGATTAGCCTGTTCGGACATATGGCAATATCTTCATGATTCTTATCAAACCAGGATGAACCACGATCTAAGAAGCTTTATTTGGAACCACTAATCAGTGGAGAATAACCAGGAAGTTGAATAAATCTCATAGGAGTTGTGAGTAAGAAGATATCCCACTTTCTATCCAGATGATTCCAGATTAGCCTGTTCGGACATATGGCAATATCTTCATGATTCTTATCAAACCAGGATGAACCACGATCTAAGAAGCTTTATTTGGAACCACTAATCAGTGGAGAATAACCAGGAAGTTGAATAAATCTCATAGGAGTTGTGAGTAAGAAGATATCCCACTTTCTATCCAGATGATTCCAGATTAGCCTGTTCGGACATATGGCAATATCTTCATGATTCTTATCAAACCAGGATGAACCACGATCTAAGAAGCTTTATTTGGAACCACTAATCAGTGGAGAATAACCAGGAAGTTGAATAAATCTCATAGGAGTTGTGAGTAAGAAGATATCCCACTTTCTATCCAGATGATTCCAGATTAGCCTGTTCGGACATATGGCAATATCTTCATGATTCTTATCAAACCAGGATGAACCACGATCTAAGAAGCTTTATTTGGAACCACTAATCAGTGGAGAATAACCAGGAAGTTGAATAAATCTCATAGGAGTTGTGAGTAAGAAGATATCCCACTTTCTATCCAGATGATTCCAGATTAGCCTGTTCGGACATATGGCAATATCTTCATGATTCTTATCAAACCAGGATGAACCACGATCTAAGAAGCTTTATTTGGAACCACTAATCAGTGGAGAATAACCAGGAAGTTGAATAAATCTCATAGGAGTTGTGAGTAAGAAGATATCCCACTTTCTATCCAGATGATTCCAGATTAGCCTGTTCGGACATATGGCAATATCTTCATGATTCTTATCAAACCAGGATGAACCACGATCTAAGAAGCTTTATTTGGAACCACTAATCAGTGGAGAATAACCAGGAAGTTGAATAAATCTCATAGGAGTTGTGAGTAAGAAGATATCCCACTTTCTATCCAGATGATTCCAGATTAGCCTGTTCGGACATATGGCAATATCTTCATGATTCTTATCAAACCAGGATGAACCACGATCTAAGAAGCTTTATTTGGAACCACTAATCAGTGGAGAATAACCAGGAAGTTGAATAAATCTCATAGGAGTTGTGAGTAAGAAGATATCCCACTTTCTATCCAGATGATTCCAGATTAGCCTGTTCGGACATATGGCAATATCTTCATGATTCTTATCAAACCAGGATGAACCACGATCTAAGAAGCTTTATTTGGAACCACTAATCAGTGGAGAATAACCAGGAAGTTGAATAAATCTCATAGGAGTTGTGAGTAAGAAGATATCCCACTTTCTATCCAGATGATTCCAGATTAGCCTGTTCGGACATATGGCAATATCTTCATGATTCTTATCAAACCAGGATGAACCACGATCTAAGAAGCTTTATTTGGAACCACTAATCAGTGGAGAATAACCAGGAAGTTGAATAAATCTCATAGGAGTTGTGAGTAAGAAGATATCCCACTTTCTATCCAGATGATTCCAGATTAGCCTGTTCGGACATATGGCAATATCTTCATGATTCTTATCAAACCAGGATGAACCACGATCTAAGAAGCTTTATTTGGAACCACTAATCAGTGGAGAATAACCAGGAAGTTGAATAAATCTCATAGGAGTTGTGAGTAAGAAGATATCCCACTTTCTATCCAGATGATTCCAGATTAGCCTGTTCGGACATATGGCAATATCTTCATGATTCTTATCAAACCAGGATGAACCACGATCTAAGAAGCTTTATTTGGAACCACTAATCAGTGGAGAATAACCAGGAAGTTGAATAAATCTCATAGGAGTTGTGAGTAAGAAGATATCCCACTTTCTATCCAGATGATTCCAGATTAGCCTGTTCGGACATATGGCAATATCTTCATGATTCTTATCAAACCAGGATGAACCACGATCTAAGAAGCTTTATTTGGAACCACTAATCAGTGGAGAATAACCAGGAAGTTGAATAAATCTCATAGGAGTTGTGAGTAAGAAGATATCCCACTTTCTATCCAGATGATTCCAGATTAGCCTGTTCGGACATATGCAATATCTTCATGATTCTTATCAAACCAGGATGAACCACGATCTAAGAAGCTTTATTTGGAACCACTAATCAGTGGAGAATAACCAGGAAGTTGAATAAATCTCATAGGAGTTGTGAGTAAGAAGATATCCCACTTTCTATCCAGATGATTCCAGATTAGCCTGTTCGGACATATGGCAATATCTTCATGATTCTTATCAAACCAGGATGAACCACGATCTAAGAAGCTTTATTTGGAACCACTAATCAGTGGAGAATAACCAGGAAGTTGAATAAATCTCATAGGAGTTGTGAGTAAGAAGATATCCCACTTTCTATCCAGATGATTCCAGATTAGCCTGTTCGGACATATGGCAATATCTTCATGATTCTTATCAAACCAGGATGAACCACGATCTAAGAAGCTTTATTTGGAACCACTAATCAGTGGAGAATAACCAGGAAGTTGAATAAATCTCATAGGAGTTGTGAGTAAGAAGATATCCCACTTTCTATCCAGATGATTCCAGATTAGCCTGTTCGGACATATGGCAATATCTTCATGATTCTTATCAAACCAGGATGAACCACGATCTAAGAAGCTTTATTTGGAACCACTAATCAGTGGAGAATAACCAGGAAGTTGAATAAATCTCATAAGAGTTGTGAGTAAGAAGATATCCCACTTTCTATCCAGATGATTCCAGATTAGCCTGTTCGGACATATGGCAATATCTTCATGATTCTTATCAAACCAGGATGAACCACGATCTAAGAAGCTTTATTTGGAACCACTAATCAGTGGAGAATAACCAGGAAGTTGAATAAATCTCATAGGAGTTGTGAGTAAGAAGATATCCCACTTTCTATCCAGATGATTCCAGATTAGCCTGTTCGGACATATGGCAATATCTTCATGATTCTTATCAAACCAGGATGAACCACGATCTAAGAAGCTTTATTTGGAACCACTAATCAGTGGAGAATAACCAGGAAGTTGAATAAATCTCATAGGAGTTGTGAGTAAGAAGATATCCCACTTTCTATCCAGATGATTCCAGATTAGCCTGTTCGGACATATGGCAATATCTTCATGATTCTTATCAAACCAGGATGAACCACGATCTAAGAAGCTTTATTTGGAACCACTAATCAGTGGAGAATAACCAGGAAGTTGAATAAATCTCATAGGAGTTGTGAGTAAGAAGATATCCCACTTTCTATCCAGATGATTCCAGATTAGCCTGTTCGGACATATGGCAATATCTTCATGATTCTTATCAAACCAGGATGAACCACGATCTAAGAAGCTTTATTTGGAACCACTAATCAGTGGAGAATAACCAGGAAGTTGAATAAATCTCATAGGAGTTGTGAGTAAGAAGATATCCCACTTTCTATCCAGATGATTCCAGATTAGCCTGTTCGGACATATGGCAATATCTTCATGATTCTTATCAAACCAGGATGAACCACGATCTAAGAAGCTTTATTTGGAACCACTAATCAGTGGAGAATAACCAGGAAGTTGAATAAATCTCATAGGAGTTGTGAGTAAGAAGATATCCCACTTTCTATCCAGATGATTCCAGATTAGCCTGTTCGGACATATGGCAATATCTTCATGATTCTTATCAAACCAGGATGAACCACGATCTAAGAAGCTTTATTTGGAACCACTAATCAGTGGAGAATAACCAGGAAGTTGAATAAATCTCATAGGAGTTGTGAGTAAGAAGATATCCCACTTTTCTATCCAGATGATTCCAGATTAGCCTGTTCGGACATATGGCAATATCTTCATGATTCTTATCAAACCAGGATGAACCACGATCTAAGAAGCTTTATTTGGAACCACTAATCAGTGGAGAATAACCAGGAAGTTGAATAAATCTCATAGGAGTTGTGAGTAAGAAGATATCCCACTTTCTATCCAGATGATTCCAGATTAGCCTGTTCGGACATATGCAATATCTTCATGATTCTTATCAAACCAGGATGAACCACGATCTTAGAAGCTTTATTTGGAACCACTAATCAG
>NW_026619578.1:0-7706 GCF_000801105.2 Raphanus sativus | reverse complement strand
TTATGTCGAGAAGTTCTGAAATACTATCCAGCAGCTAGAGGAGGTTCTGTCCGAGTCCTGATCAGTCCATACCAGTTCAATCAAGACGTTGACATGGATTTTTGGCTAAGCTCTCTCCGATCGACACTATGCAAAAACACTGTGAGTTGTTTGTTTGAGTTCCACTTGGAACTTAGGATAGATCGAGTAATCATATAGAGTAGAATGCTCACACTATTGCTTGATAGAGTCCTCAGGGTTCTTTTATTTATGAACCAAACTCAGTTTAGCACAGGCTAAGCTGAGATGTATTAAAATTAAGATTGAGATAATAACCTGACTAGGACTAGGATAACCAGATACAATTATGCATGAACCGGTATTATATGATAAATTATGGCTTATATAGGATTGAGATGCATGTCTTGCTTTATTTATTTCTTGGTTGAGTAGTTATGGATTAGACTTGCCTTAGAGATATTAGGTTGATTGCTTGGTAGTTGGTAGTGTTGTTGTTGTGCAGGGTTTGTGTTGTTCCGGAGATCTTGGCCATTAGGCCGATTTCCTAGCTAGTGTTGTGTACAAGGGTCCTAAGCCATATAGGCTGGACTTCTAGTACTGGTAGTTAGTGTCGTAGACTCCTTAGTATTGTTGAGTTTTTGTAGGAGTCTTGTCCTTAGGTCTTTTCTAGGGATAGTGTGTAGTGTGTATGTTTGCCGACAGTATGTGCGTAACCCGCCCATACTAGGCTTGTTTAGGGGTGATCAGTGTTTCCTCAGCCTCGTATTCAGCGGGTTCAATGAAAACCCTTATTCGCTGGATCGGGAAGACTCAGGAGAGATGGAATCATGGCCTATGGCTAAGTGTTACACGACGGTGTAATGTGGCAGTGACCGAAGGACTGTGGGGCTGTCGTGCGGTGACCCGAATGACTCTGGGCCCGCGGTCGATTGAAAGTTCCTTCTTCTGGCCTTTATGGTAGGGAGATAGGATATTGCAGATGTTGAGGAGGAACACGAAGTCACCAGGGCCCAAGTTTAGAGTATTTGTTGTGTCGTGTTAGAGTACTGTGTCGAGTTAGTTTTTATTATTGTTATGTAGAGAGGTAGTGGAATCCTCAAATTAGCTTTAGCACCGGAGTACAGTGTTAACTTAGATCGAGTCTGGATTTGTTAGAAATTGTTAGGGATCCGTTCGAGTAGTTGGCCATGTGGCAAGCTGTTAGTAGATTAAGGTCGAGCATACCTTAGTCGGTATGGTTTAGGGATTAGCCTTAAGCTTTATTATTGCGCTTAGGCTAGATTGATTGTTATTTTGGGTTGTTTGGCGCTAGCAACAATAGGATTTGGGGTAGAGGTAGCCAGCTCACTGAGTAACATTAGGTTGCTCACCATCAAGAATATTTTTTTTTTAAATCAAGTTAACTGCAAACAAAAACACGTTTAAAAAAAATATTTTTTATACCGTCAGCCAAACACTAATCCTAAATCCTAAATCTTAAACTCTTGAGTAACCCTAAACCCTTGGTAAATTCCAAACACTTAGATAAATTCTAAATCCTACGATTTTTAGGATTTATCCAAGGGTTTAGGGTTTATCTAAGGATTTAAGGTATAGTATTTAAGGTTAGGTTTTAGTGTTTTGCTAACTGAGTTAAAATATTTTTTTTTTAAATCCAAAGATTTATGATTTATCCAAGGGTTAGGGTTTATGATTTAGGTTTAGGGTTTATTATTTTGCTAACGGTATTTTGAATATAAATCTTTTTTTGCAACTACTATTTTCTATTTTAAAACAAAATAAAACTTTATAATATGTTGTTTCCTTTTTTAAGAGATACTGAATATAAAATAACAAAATCTTATTAGTTTGGTGAACCTAAATGTTCACCCTAGGGTGAACCTAAATAGGGTGAACCTAAGTATTTCTCTATTTAAATGGGTCTAAACGGATATCTCTATTATTAAAATAGAAGTATACTTAAAAAATACCTCTAAGTTTTTTAGTTATTTACATTTCTATGCCACTGAAAATTAAATTAAATTTTCTTTTAGTGTTTGTCTTTTTCAATTGAGTTAAGGTGTTATCCTAATATAAATTAAATTTCCCATTTTAATATTTGTTTTTTCAGTTGAGTTAATGTGTTGTCCTAATATAAAATTTAACTTTCCTTCTCAATTAAATCAATTTCGAAATTATTTATAGTTTTACTAATAATATCTTTCAGTTTATATAAATACATTTCCTAATTTCTAAATTTACCATATTTAATGATAATAAAAATCTCATATGGTATAGTGATGTTAGGAGTTTTGAGGCTCCTAAGTCAAATGATAGTAAAGTGGAAGTAAGTTGTCGAACCAGTTCTGAGGGATTTAAAATCAGAGAGAATGCAAGTATTTGCCTAATCTAGTGCAACCAGCGATTTGATGAATTCTAAACTAATGATTAAAGCTAATGCAAAACAGTAAAATGATACTCTTAACTAATGGAAAGGAGAACTCATAGGTATAGGGATTTAGACCTTGGGTGATCAAGTTTCGAACTAAGGATGACAAATGAATCAATCAAACTATTAACCTTAAGCCTAGACACAATTCTAAGCAATATCTATGTCTAGATGAAAGCTCATTTGCTAACATGTCTCAAACATCAAATGTCTTTGGTTGAATAACATGCAAGCAATCATATCTTTAACAACAAATGTCTTTGGCAAAGTACACTAAAAAGCCTAGGAGAGTTGACTCAGGAATTTCATCAAACACCTTTTGAGTGGGAAATGCCTAGAATCACCCCTTGAGTGGCCTACTCAAATGATGCATTAAGTCACTCTACTATGCAAGGACAAGTATGATTTACACCTAACATTCCTAGAAACCTAATCACCCTAATTCTCCCTAACCCATGAATCCAAAGTGGATTACTCACTAATCTCCATGATTCCTTCTTAAACCCATGATGGATTTCAGATGAATCATATAGAGAAATAGAAGAGAAACTCACAAGACACAAGAACAATCAAATCCAAGAGAGAACTTTCTTGAGAGAGTTTTGTGTTCTTCAATAGATCAAAGATTATTTTGCCTGGTGGCTACAAAATGATACTTAAACATAGGTTTAGAGTGTGTAAATCGTTAGAGGGCAAAATAGTAATTTAACGTAAAACACGGTGCACAGCGGCTTGATGACAGGCCACTATGCCGCTGTGGGTACAAGGCCGCTGGCTCTCGACGTGGAGCGGTATCCTGACTCATGGCCTCAAGGCCGCTGTGCCCAAAAGCCGCTGGGACACTTAGCCTCATTTTCTCCATGATTGTAACGTGGCGGCTTCAGGACCGCTGCGGGAAACCGATTGAGCGTACGCAATTTTATTATCCAACACTTGGTTTCGCAGCGGCATAATGACACCGTGACACGAGGCGCTGTGGGACGCAAAAGGCCACTGCAACACTTAGTGAAATAGGCACACGAGCTGGACCATCACTCTTGCTTCTTTAAAACACCTCTCAACCTTCCATGATCACCATGTTGCATCTCCAACACCTGATAAGGACATGTGCAATGAAATGCATCCTAGATATGCCTAGATGATGCCTTTGATGATCAAAATGCATGTGAATATGAAGATAAAACAATGGAATATGCAAGACATCAACTCCCCCACACTAGTCCTTTACTTGTCCACAAGTAAACTTTCAAGAACCAAGGAGAAAAAGTTTGAAAATGGGGACTCATAACCAAAAGAAACTCTTCTTAGTTCTCAACCTAACAACCTTGCATAATCATACCAAATAGCAAGAGCAAAGATTTTATCCATCTCTAACTTCTCTAAGCCTATCTCAGCTCCTTTGATCTCTACACTCATTAACCATGCATCTACAAACCACAAATCCACATCTCTCTAACATTTATGAAGCAAACTCAATAGACATCTCACAAATGGTCAACTGGTCCAAGTCATTTGGTTTGGTAAGACAAAGGCTTTAATGCAAGTGAAATCAGAGGTTCAAATGATCTTTTAAGGTGGTTTACTCTCAAAACAAAGTAGCTTCGACATTACAATAATATATCTAAGAAAGGGATCAACTCATGCATACAATGCTCAATCTCCATTGTTCTACCCTTTCCCAAACACACAAGATATTCAATTATTCCTCAATGTCAAACCCAACTCACATCTCTCACCAAAAGATCTCAAGAACATTTTTCACATCAGACTCTTTCTTTTTGAAATCAACAAGGGATTTTCACAATTTTTAAAACAAATCTGAGCTCCTAACAACTTTGCTAGCCCTCTTTTATTCTTTTTTTTTTTTCTTTTTTTTCTTTTTTTTCTTTTTTTTTTTTTATATTTGGGGGCCAAGACTTTTCACAATAAGAGCTAGATACTTCTCCATTTTTCCCAAAAAGACTAATCATTTAAGCACAAAGAGTCAAACCTTTCATATTCCCAAATCACAATCACAACACTCACCCCCTTCCTATAGCTAGACAATAGAGTGACTAATCTAGCAAGAATGGAGACTAAGCATTGTAGTTCCCCATACTCTCAACATTATGCACATGTAAAGCTTTCCAAAAGGCCTCACTCAACAAATAATGATGGTTTAAAAAGGAGGTATGGGTTTTGGGAGTGGAGTACCACTTGAGTTTGTCAAAAGATTGGTAAAACAGATGGGACAACTCAAGTGTGTTATCCATGACTTAGTACACAAGGGACCATATGCAAGAGACATTAAAACATGAGCTTACTT
The DNA here is from genome assembly GCF_000801105.2 of Raphanus sativus. NCBI lineage: Eukaryota > Viridiplantae > Streptophyta > Magnoliopsida > Brassicales > Brassicaceae > Raphanus > Raphanus sativus. The sequence continues at coordinate 2,973 of NW_026619578.1, read as the reverse complement.
CAAAGAGAGAGTATCAACAGTCAAATGAGTTTCAAGAGGAGCATTCAAGGCGCGAAGTTTACAAGCTTTCCAAAGGGTGCTCAAGCTACTTGTCATGATTACAATGGTCAACAAATTCAGAACTTAGCATGAGCTCTTTACAAGGTTGAAATCCCCCTAATGCATGAATGCAACCTATATGCTTCTAGACTCAATCCTAAAAATGCAAATGATGCAACTAAATGATTATTTTTGTGCTTTTCAAATTTTTTTTTTTTTTTTTTGGATTTTTCTATGCAAATAAGAATGTAATATGCATGCATGAGACTCAAAATCATGGAAAACAAACATGATCAAATACTTGGTACCTCCCCCACACTTAAATCACACAGTCTCTGTGTGAGTGAGGTACCCAATGAAATTCTAAATGCAAAGAAAAGATGGGAGAGGGAAGTTTCTAGGTTACCTGAGACGGGAGCGAGGTTGGAGGGGTCGCTGCGGCAGGTCGCTCCCAGCTGGAGCGACCTTGTGAATTCGCTGCGGAGACCTCGCTCTGATGTCCGAGTTTTCTGCTCCACACCTGCACACAACTTCATTTTCCCATTGTTTTATGCAGTAAGATGAAAATGTAAATACTAATGCAATATATACAAGGATACTCATGGGACTTCCTCCCAAGTGAGCTTGTTTTAAGTCTCTAGCTTGACTTTTCTCCTTTGGATCAGGCTGGACTAGGTGCAGAAAGTGGAGTTGACACCCCATCGTCCTCAGGTGGTAGCTCATCAAAGTGATCATCAGCAGGAGGGCCCATTTCTTCGATGATGAAGGCTTGTCCAAACACAGTGGGGTTCCTCATTTTCTCCTTGATGTCAAAGTGGAGGGTGTTCTCCTTACCCAAATGGAGGTCAATCTTGCCTTCTTTCACATTCACAATAGCTCCTGCTGTAGCTAAGAATGGCTTTCAAGAATCAAATGGGTCTTGAGCCTCCTCCCCATTTCAAGCACCACAAAATCTGTGTAGGTATCTCACACCCTCCAATCTTCACAGGAGGTTCTCTAGGATGCCCACGGGTACTTCACTGAACGATCAGCCAACACAGAGAGAGTCTACACTTCTTGTATTGAGTGAAGCCAAGCTTCTTTGCCACAGAAAGGCATCAAGCTGACACTAGCTCCCAAATCGCAGAGACATTTCTCAAATACCATAGGTCCAAGAGCACAAGGGGTAGTGTGAAGCATCCTGGATCCTCTAGCTTCTCTGGAGCATCAAGCCTCTGAATGATGGCATTGCACTCATGACTCAGAACCATCATGCCCTCCATCTCCTTCTTCTTAGCAGCTACAACATCTTTCAGAACTTTGCTGTATTGAGGAATCAGCATGAAAGCATCAATGATGGGCATTGTAACCTGAGCTTCACTCATCTGCTTCTCAAACAAAGCCTTGTACTTCTGTAGCAGCTGCTTCTTGAATCTACCAGGGAATGGAAGCTTGGTTCATAGGGAGGAGGGACAGAAGAGCTCTCACCTGCTGGAGCAGCAGATTCACCATCTTTTGTTGTCTTCTTATCTTCTCCAACATTTCCTTTACCCTTATCTTTCTCAATCTTCTCCAAGATCTCATCATCTGTCTTCTCATCAACAATGACCACTTATCCATCTAGATTGATGGCGACCTCCTCACCTTGTTTCTCAGCATCCTTGGTGAGTGTCTAGGAGGTAACTGCTTACCACTCCTGAGTGTGACAGCTTTTGCTTCCTTGGGGTTTTGATCTGATTTTCCAGGTAGAGATCCTTGCTGGCGGTTCTGGTGGGAGCTCATGGAAGCAAACTGATTCTCCAAATTCTTGACAGAAGAAGCAAGGTGGAGAATTTGTTATTGAGCTCATTGTAGCTCCCATCAATCTTGGAGTGAAGGTTCTTCAGCTCATAGCCCACATGCTTCTCACTTTTAGTCTGACTCCAAGATCTGTTTCAGTAAGGCATCAGTGCTGCTCTGTTGAGGGCAGAGGAGCTAGGAGAGGAGTTTTGCTGAGGCTGATAGTTGCGCTGCTGGTTGTTTCGAGGCTGATAACCACTCTGCTGGTTGTTTGAATAAAGACTTCTGTTGGTAGTTGTTATACTGAAAGTTGGGTTCCTTCTTGTACCAACTACCATTGCTGTTGATGAAACACATTCTTCTTGCCCTTCCAAACCCTCAACCTCATTGACAGTAGGAGGTATCTCCTGTTGTGGGGTTACCAACAAAGTTCACCTGCGCTTGCGTGGCCTTATCAGCAATGAGTGTGTCAATCTTCTCCTGAAGAGCTTTTATCTCTTCCTTGTGTTGCTTGTCATCACCTCTACTGCTTTTGTCATGGTCTCCACTGTAGACTGCATCACTCTTAACCATGTTGTCAACCAGAGCCTCTGCTTCTTCCTCAGTTCTCCCAAAAAAAAACCATTAAGCTGTATCCAGTCTGGCTCACTTAGGAAAAGAGCACCTCTGTAGAATGTGCTCAGCAAGCTCTCCTTAGAAACCATGGTGTGGGCACTGAGCTTGGTAACCATTGAATCTCTCCCAAGCTTCACTGAATCCTCCCAGTTCTTCTGTTGGAAGCTGGAGATCTCATCCTCAACTTAGCAGTTCTTGAGGTAGAGAAGAACTTCTCCAAGAATGCCCCTTTTGCAGTCTTCCCAAGTGGTGATGGAGTCACTTGGTAGAGACTTCTCCCACTGACGTGCCTTATCCCCGAGAAAGAGAATAACTTGAGCTTTAAGGCATCATCTGACACACATTAGCTTTGACATACCACAGTAGCTGCCAAACTTATCCAGATCGATGGGATCCTCCACAGCCAGACCATGATACTTGTTGTTCTCTATGCAGTTTAGCAGTCCTGACTTGATCTCAAAGTTGTTAGCGCCACAGCTGGTGCTCGGATTCCAAGTCTAGGACCATGGATGTTGGGGCGGTCATAAGTGCCAATGGGGCGAGCTGGTCGCTGTTGGGGCC
>NW_026619577.1:0-7708 GCF_000801105.2 Raphanus sativus | reverse complement strand
TGCTAAAATCGTAAACAAAATTCCACAACTATCTTTAGCAACATAAAATTTATTTTAACCAACCCGTGTTTCTGTTTTCTAGGTAAATACAAACCACCAAACTTTATATACGTATATTTATTAAATGATCTAATTTTTGTATAAATTTTCCTTGGTCCAGTGGCGTCCTGAGATGTATTCAATATCCCAAGCGTGGGTTTAAGCCCAGTCCGTGTGAGATTTTGCTATTCGTCTTTTTTTCTCTTTAATGAACAGTAAATTACCAGTTTGCCCCCATCGTCTACCTTCATTCTCTGCGATTTCCAGACCTAATTTTCAGCCGTCAATGTCATTTTTCATTGATTATCATCGTTTTCCTTTGTTATCAACATAGTTTTGAATAATTTATGACAGATCTACCACTAAACATTCGATTTTAAACCATCAAAACTCCAAAAAATCGAGTTTGTGATAACAGTTGGAAGGTAATCACATCAAAGAAGGAGATACATAGAGAATAAACAATAGACAGGAAAGAGATTTCGAAACTCTATGGGAAAAGAGGAAGAGCAGGCGCTTTTAATCCGACCACCCAGAAAAATCCATACCCGAGAAAATTTCAAAATTAGTGATTTATGAATCAATAAGAAAGTTTCTTATAACTGTGAAATACTATCAATTTGTCTGATATGAGAGATTTTGTATGATTTCGGGTTATCAGAGAGAAATTAAAAAATATATATATTTAGGTTACAACTCAAACAGGTCACCGGTTGCTAATGATCAGACGTGAAAAGGGGTAAAATAGTCATTCAATTCTCAGCTACATACATCAAAAACATAAATAATGTATTTACCTAATTATGATAAATTGCTTGTGTGTAGAGTGCAAATACTCAAATCTTTTTCCTTAGTTTTAGTAAATTTGGCTAGATTACAGATATGAATATATGCCAAATTATTTTCATTAACATCTTTTCAAATTTATAAAAGAATCGTAACTAAAAAGTTACACATACAAATCACAAAACAAACCATAAACAAAATTATTAAACATGGAGTTAGAAATCATTCTTCCACATAAGTAAGCTTTTACTTCACTTGACATCATCTTTTGTATCACTTTGGGAAAGCTGTGAACATAGCTTGTCTCAAAAGTGAGAATGACACTCATCTCGAAAAGCTGCAACCCAAACAATACATCATACACATTATAAAATTTGATAATCCTTCATGTTCAGGTTTCAGATTTTTGAAAATTTCCAGGAAATTTCCAGAAAAATTTCATGCATATGAAGTTTTATGAAGTATTCCAGGAAGTCTTTCAAATTTTTCCTAATTCGGGAAAACTTTAAAAGACTTCTAGGAATTAGGGAGATTTTAAAAAACTTTGGAAAACTTCTTAAGATATTTCGGAAGTCTTAAGCATGAAGTGTTCCTGGAAGTCTTGCATGCGATTTCAAAAGCTTAAAACTTGAAACTTCCATCAATTTCAATACACTCAGATCTATTTACCAGATGAAGAAAAATATAAAACCTTTAAGCAACAAGATGGTTAAATGTAAAACCTTTAAGCAACAAGATGGTTACTAGATTAAAAAAAAATTCACACATAAAAATTTACCAAAAACGCTTATATATGTTTTGATTTGACCATCAGCTTCCACCTACGAGACCTCCTCCTCCACATGGACACCTCTAGTAGCAACTTCTAAGATCTCTTCCTCCGGCTCGGACAGCTCATCCACTTTGTCAGCTCAAGATTTCAAAATAAATCAAAGAATCAGAACATAGTTTGGGAAAAAGATAACTTATATTATCGAACAAACCAGTCTAAATTTTTATATTTTAAAATCAATGGTCAAACCAATATCAACTTATTATTATCTATGGTAAATTTTATTTATTTTATACATTTAAATTCTGAAATGGTTCAAAACCTATAAATAAATAAGAATAAATTATTAATCGTTCATTTTAACTTAGTTTTTTGTAGAATTTATATATGTCAGTGAGCATTCAAGAGATTATTATTACACTCATATTTTATATCTCTGTATAGATTACACTTTAATTTATTTATTTTAACTAACAAAATTAATCAAACTCTAATCTATTTTGACTATACAATATTTTAGCTAACCCAATTTATTTTAATTCATTAAATTGTTTTGGCCCTGTTAATTTAATGAATTAAAGTAATTTAAAATAAAAAATTAATCAAAACTCTAATCTATTTTGAACCATACAATATTTTTAATCAGGAAAATTATAAATAACGTAATAAGATAATATTATTTAAAATATGACATAAATCAGTTACCATAGTTTAATTACTTTGTAAATTTCAATGTTGATCACTGAAAAAACACCTAGTTGTAAAATATTTCTCTAAAATCATTGCATTTGAGCCATTGGTTACGGACTAGAGGTTATTATTTAAATTAATTTGCTCTAGTTAGAAGTTTGGTACGTAGCATAATATAGCCTGATGATAAGAAGGTTCAGTTTTTTACTTTTTTTTTTGTTTTTTGTGCACCAGAAGGTTCAGTTATCTATATAGCCAGAGAAGAGAGTCTCTGTATACTCGTTGCTGGCTCTCAGTAAAAAATGATGACAGCCACTCCCTCGTTTCTCTCGTCGTGCTCTCTGCTTCCTTCTCAAGGTCTCTCTTTTTCTATCTCTTTTTTCTCTCACTCACTCACTCTGAAACACTTTGTTTTCATTTTTTTTCACAGGGCCAAACCGGCGAATGCAATGGAAAAAACACGAAAAGGTTCTGTCTTTCATCAAATCTTGTTCTCCTGTCTAAGTTTGAATTCAACTGTTACGGAGCTATAGTTTCAGATTTTTAGTAAAATAACACAGACTAAGGAATCATGCATATGTAGTGTTCGATGAAATGCTTGACTGAATCTTGAACTTGTTTTTTTTTTCTTAATGGCGCAGAGACAGTTCTCGAGAAATGTGGCTGTTTCTGGTGTTATCACAGCGGGATTTGAGCTTAAGCCACCTCCTTATCCTCTTGTACGTTGAAGAGACCCAGCTTTTAGATTTTCATTTTGGATTGGTCGATATAGTGGTAACAGCACTGTATTAGTAAAAATCTTATGATGAAATGTTATGAATGTAAAAGCAACAAACTGTGAATCTCAAAGCTTGCTGCTTTCGAAACAAAAGGGGAGGCGATGTTGCTCACTCGGTGTCTGTCTTTGAACCTTTGGCAGGATGCTCTGGAACCGCATATGAGCCGTGAAACCTTGGATTATCACTGGGGCAAGCATCACAAAACTTACGTTGAGAACCTGAACAAGCAAATCCTAGGCACAGATCTTGATGGATTGTCATTGGAAGAGGTTGTGCTTCGTTCGTACAACAGAGGCAATATGCTTCCCGCCTTCAACAACGCCGCACAGGTAATACCGTATAACCGTTTTACCCGTTTCTTACTAAGGGGATTGGATGTGAACTAAGGTGTATATATGGGGAGGGGCTTTGCAGGCATGGAACCACGAGTTCTTCTGGGAGTCTATCCAACCTGGAGGTGGAGGAAAGCCAAGTGGAGAACTCCTCAGACTGATAGAGAGAGATTTTGGGTCTTTCAGTGACTTCGTAGAAAGGTTTAAGGCAGCTGCGGCCTCCAACTTCGGTTCAGGTTGGACTTGGCTTGCATGTGAGTGTTTCCAACTTATGCATTCCCTTTCCACTAGAAAAATATGCAAACCCCCTCCCAACTTACTTAGGGATCCACTGATGCAGACAAGGCGAATAGACTTGACGTTGCAAATGCAGTAAACCCACTTCCAAAGGAGGAAGACAAGAAGCTTGTGATAGTCAAAACTCCCAATGCAGTAAATCCACTCGTATGGGACTATTCTGTAAGTGTATAAACTTTCAAAGTTGTATATGAACCTTTGGTGTTCGCTATGGATTTTGATTTCCTCATCCGTTTATGTGCAGCCACTTCTTACCATTGATACGTGGGAGGTATAATATAAATCTACTCATCTCTCTATGAAATTCACCTTATGAAGATTGGTTTTGTTGATCCCTGACTTAATTTCTCTTCTTTGTGCAAAACAGCACGCTTACTATCTGGATTTTGAGGTACCTTCAAAATGATTTCACAAAATATTGAAAGCAGAGGTTCTCAGTTCTCATGTTGTTCTGTTGTGTTTTGCGCAGAACCGAAGAGTTGAATACATAAATACATTCATGGAAAAGCTTGTGTCATGGGAAACTGTAAGCACAAGGCTAGAATCTGCAATGGCTAGAGCAGCTCAAAGAGAACAAGAAGGAACCGAAACAGAAGATGAAGAGAATCTAGATGATGAAGAGCCAGAGGTTTACTTAGATGATGCATCTGAGGAGGTTGACTAAAAAAACTGAGTCAATGATAAACATTTAGCTTCTGAACGATATGTCAATTACATAGCAAAATTTTCTGCTTATTTAAAGCCCTAAGCTTTAAAATAAACTCTGTGGTTTAAAACAATTGCTTTGAAAATACAAAGACTTAACGTTACATATTCTACATTCCTCCTATGCGGTCTTGTGATAAGTTACGAGGAGACCTGTGATTGGGCAAAGCCAGGTACCTTTCTACAGATGGTGAATGTCTGTACACTCTCTGCAGACCATATGGCATTTGGTGTACTGGAGGAGAGTACTCTCGAGGAAGTCTCTGTCCGTATGGGGAATGCTGTCTTGGAACCGGAGAGTAAGAATTTGGAGGCAGATGATCATACGCAGATACACTTCTCCCTAACCCACCAGGTGGAACCATATATTCAGGGGATCTCATTAGACTTGACTGATGAGGAAAACCTGATACTTGGCCGAGGTAGCTACTCACAAGAGCTGATATTTCATCTGTGTCTCCCTCTCTGTGACTAGGGAAGCTTCGGTCGCGGTATACAGGAGAATAAGATGAGGAAGCTGTTGGTGGCGGCATCTCCATGTCTGACAACCTTGGACGTTTCATCTGTTGGCTGTACAATCTCTGGTTAAGTGCCGCTTCCTCCATTAGACTGATGGATCTCGCTTCCTCCATCTGTTTGTCGAGCTGAACAATGTCTTTCTCCAGCTTCACCATTTGCTCTTTGATCTGCCACCCTGGGACTTCTTTCACTGGGTCTAGCTTGCGAGCCTCCAAACACTTCATCACTGATAACAACGCAGCTAACTGCTTTTCGTTCGCCTTTTTCTATTGAGAGAACAAAAGCAAACAATGATAAGAATCAAAACATGAAAAAGAGTTCATTAAGGTAAAATAACGTGTAAAGAATGGTCATCATACAAATGCCATGGGTGCTTGCGCTTTCCGTTTCGCCCTCTCAAAAGACTCCTTGCTCATCCTTAGGAATGAAGTTAGAATTGTAGAAGCTGAAAACCTATCCTCCATCCCAAAGGTATAAACCATCTCAAGTGCCTCAATATGCATTCCACGCTTCATACTTGAATCAACTATACCTACAGTCCATAGAAAACCCTTTTAGTCAACATTGCTCAAGACTTGATTAGTATGCAGCACCAAAGTCACATGATTTTCACGTGGATGTGCAGCTTTATAACGTATCACTCAACTCTAGATTATGATCTGTCCTATTTTATACTCACAAGCTCATATACACAACCAACCCAAAACAAAGATGAAAACTTGATTCTTTCTAAACTCATTCTACACCAAAAGAAACCACCTTTTGTAACGTAACAAAGAACAAGTTACCTGACATAATAGGGACAAGAAACGGTGACCGTTTAAGAGCACAATCAATCCCATCAACACCACTCCGCCTAACCAAATCCAACAGATCCACACTCTTAAAACTCTCCGGAACCCCAAAACAAGCAACCAACAGAAGCAAACCCCTCGCGTCCGCACCCTCCGCAGCACCCAACCCTCCTTCACCAACCAGCCTCCTCCTCCACGCAACAGCAGCCCCCTCGGCCTCCTCTCTCACAACAACAGAACAACCACCACCATCATCATCAGCAACCTTAACCAAAAGCTTCTTCTCTTCGCCCGGATCGAACGTCAGAAGATAACACTCCAGAACCAGAAGCGAGACGTTCCTCGCGGCGACCGCGGGAGAGCCGTTGGCGAACGCTTTGCGTCCCTGCAAGTAGAACTTCCCGATGCAGTCCAGCACGAACTTCGCCGTGTCCTTGGCCAGCTTCAGCGCCGGGGGGATCTCCTCGATCAGCTTGGCTCGCGAGGAGATGTTCGCGAGGATGTACCTTCGCAGCTCTTTGCTGGACATCGACTCGCACAATCGCTCCGCTTCGGACTTGTTCTCCGACGGCGGCGATTGGCACGCGATCGCGGCGGCTGTTTCTCCGGAGCCGTCGTTCGTCGGCGGAGGAGGAGATAATTGAGAAGAGGCGGCGGCGGCGATTTCGATTTCGATTTTGATGAGGCCGTTGCTTTTGAGTTCGGAGTCGATCGCGGTCTCGATGCGATCCACGTGGCTCTGCAGTTCGTCGTAGCGGCGTTTGAAGGCGTCGACTGCGGCTGCAAACGCGGTTAAGTCGACGATGGATTTCAGGAACAGAGGAGGATTAATTGGCCCCACGATCGTGGTTTCTGTTGTTACAGTCGGAGGGAGTTCTTCTCTCCGTCGAATCATCGACGGTGAAGGTTGCTCCTCTCTTATTGGTGGATGATGGAAGGAGGCCATGGGGAGTTGCGGAGAAAGAAGAAGAATGAAACAGTTGTTGTGTTTTAAATAAAGCCCTAGGTTCGTTCCTCCGCTCTCGTGACTGTTCAGAAATTGTCCCTGAGGTCTTTTGATTGTTTCGGTTTATAGCCCCCATAAATATCTTTTCTTTTTTAACTCGAAAGTACTAACTAAAATCGATACTACTATTTGAAGATAAATCTAAGGGACTGAGAAATTGCAAATTTTTCAAGTGGTGTATAAGAAAAATTATAGAATAATACTTCATTTCAAATTCCCACAAAAAAAAACAAGAGGAATTGGAACCGTTATTGAAGTTTATTTGGCGGCAAAAACCGTTAATAATTTATTTTACGAATGTGTTAGGAAACGAATCGTTATTAAAGTTTATTTGGAAATAACCCATTATTAAATGCATTAATAATCGTTTTTATGAATGTGTTAGAAAACATCGTGTTAATACTAAAACAAGAAGAATTAGAACCGTTATTGAAGTTTATTTGGCGGAAAATCCGTTATTAAGTGAATTAATAATATATCTTACAAATGTGTTAGGAAACGTGTTAATACTAAAACAAGAAGAACTGGGACCGTTATTAAAGTTTATTTGGCAGAAAAACCGTTATTAAGTGCATTAATAAATTATCTTACAAATGCGTTAGGAAACATCGTGTTAATACTATTTTTGTTTAATATTTTCTCTTACCAACATATTTTTGGTAATTTATGGTTTATCTAATCAGTTACATTAATTTCGATAACAATGAAGTCAAAATATTTTTAAAATGTTATGATTGGTAGACACCGATTGATTAATTAGTCTATACAAAAATTAATGAAGGTACGGAAAATTTTAAAATACACCAAATAAAAATGTCATAATGATGTTCATTTAATATTGGGTAAATATAGTACTCCCTTCGTACTATTTTAAGTGATGTTTAAGTATTTTTATTTTGTTTCATAATAAGTGAGGTTCTCACATTTCTAGATAAAATTTAATGTCAATTGAAATTTGTAACCAATTACAAAATACTACATATTTTTTA